>NW_026111608.1:0-300000 GCF_024679095.1 Eriocheir sinensis
GAAATAATGTAAATACGTATAAAATATATATACAAAATACACATTAAATAATGTTAATTCGTGTACAAAATAAATAAACAAAATATCATGAAAAAGAATGTGTATTTGTATGAAAATAGATATACAAAATACACATAAAATAACCTAAATTTGTATAAAACTATACAAAATACACAAAAATAATTTAAACTTGTGAAAATAAACATACAAAAAACATATAAAAATAGGTAAATTTGTATTGAAATACATATACAAATACACATAAAATAATGTAAATTTGAATGAAAATATATAAACATATAGACTTAAAATAACGTAAATTTGTATCAAATATATATACAAAAAAAACATTAAGTAATGTAAATATGTATAAAAAAAATATATACAAAACACAAATAAAATAATGTAAAATCGTATCAAAATAAATACAGAAAATATTAATAAAATAATGTAAATATGTATGAAAATTAAGATGCAAAATACCCATAAAATAACGCATTTTTTATAAAAATATAAATACGAAAAAACATAAAATATTTGATTTTGTATTAAAATAAATAGATATACAAAATACACATAAAATAAGCTAAATTTGAATTGAAATATATATACAAAATTCATAAAATAATGTAAATTTGTATCAAAATACCTATACAAATACACATATTATAACGTAAATTTGTATAAAAATTTATAAACCAAATACACATTAAATAATGTAAATACGTATAAAAAAATGTAAAAAATACACAAATAACCATGTAATTCGTATCAAAATAAATAGACAAAATACCAATAAAATAATGTAAATTTCTATGAGAAAACATATACAAAATACACATAAATAACGCAAATATCAATAAAAATATATATATAATATAATATATTTTTATACATATTTAAAATATTTAATATATATTTTTTATATATGTATTTTATCCAAATTTACGTGATTTTATATGTATTTGTTTATATATTTTCATACAAATTTACATTATTTTATGCGAGTTTTGTATATGTATTTCAATACAAATTTGCCTAACTTTATGTGTATTTTGCATATCTATTTTCAAACAAATTTAAATTATTTTTGTGTATATGTGTATATATTTTTATACAAATTTTAGTTATTTTATTTGTTTTTTGTATATATATTTTCCTACAAATATACATTCTTTTATTGGAATTTTGTGTTTTTAATTTTTTACGAATTTACATTATTTTATGTGTATTTTGTATATATATTTTTCTACGTATTTAAACTATTTTATGTGTATTTTACATATACATTTTCAAAAAAATTTACGTTATTTTATTGTGTGTATTCGTATATATTTTGAAACATTTTATACAAATTCATGTTATTTTATGTGTATTTGTATATATATTTTCATACAAATTTATATTATTTTATGTGTATTCTTACATATATTTTATTACAAATTTACATTATTTTATGTTTATTTTGTATATTTATTTCATTCAATTTTAAATTATTTAATGTGTATATTTGTATTTGTATTTACGTTATTTTATGTGTGTTTTCTTACATATATTTTCATCCAAAATTACATTATTTTATTGCTATTTTCTTAATTTAACTCGATACGAATTTAGATTATTTCATAGGTATTTTGTATACATATTTTTATACTCATTTACATTATCTAATGTGTGTTTTGTATATATCTTCTTATGCAAACTAATTTTATGTGCATTTTTGTACATATATTTTTATAGAAACTTAAAACGTTATTTTATGTGTATTTTGTGTATGTTTTCTCATACAAATTTACATTATTTAATTAGTTTTTTGTTTATTTATTTCGATACGAATGACTTGATTATTGGTGTATTTTGTAAATATTTTTTTATACGTATTTACATTACTTAATGTGTATTTTGTTTATATATTTTTTTTACAAATTTACGTTATTATATGTGTATTTGTTAAAAATATTTTGAAACGAGTTTACTTTATTTTATGTATTTTGTATATATATTTCAATTCAAATTTAGCTTATTTTGTGTGTATTTTGTATATCTATTTTCATACAAATTTAATTACTTCTGTGTATTTTGTATATAGTTTTATACATATTTACGTTATTTAATGTGCATTTTGTATATTTATATTTATAAAAATACACATTCTCTTATTGGTATTTTGTTTATTTATATATATACGAATTTACATTATTTTATGTGTATTTTGTATACATTTTTGATTCGTATTTACTTAATTTTATTTGTATTTTGTATATATATATTTATAGAAATCTACGTTATTTTATGTGTATTCGTATATATATTTTGAAACAAATTTACATTGTTTTATATGTTTTTTGCATATCTATTTCAATACAAATTTACCTTATTGTATGTGCATTTTGTATATTTATTTTAATATAAATTCAAATATTTTATATTTATTTTGATATATAATTTTATAAAAAATGCGTTATTTTATATAGGTATTTGAATCTTAGTTTTCATACAAATGTACATTATCTTATTAATATTCTGTATATATTTTGATACGATTTTATATTATATTATTTGTGTTTTGTATATATTTTTATACATATTTTCATTATTTAATGTATATATATATATATATATATATATATATATATATATATATATATATATATATATATATATATATATATATATATATATATATATATATATATATATATATATATATATATATTTAGACAAATTTACATCATTATAAGTGTATTTGTTTATATAATTTCATTCAAATTTACATTATTTTAAGAGTATTTTGTATATGTATTTCAATACAAATTTACCTAATTTTATGTGTATTTTGTATATTTATTTTCATACAAATTTAAATTATTTTTGTGTTTTTTTGTATATACATATATGGTAAATTTCTATTAAAATATATATTCAAAATACATATATTATTATATAAATAAGTATAAAATATATATATCAAATACACTAAAAATTTCAAATTCGTATCAAAATAAATAAACAAAATTCCGATAAAAGAACGTATATATGTAGGAAAATAAATATACAAAATACACATAAAATTACGAAAATTTGAATAAAAGTATATACAAAAAAACAAAAAAATAAATTTCTATTTGTATGAAAATAGATATACAAAATACACATATGATTAGTTAAATTTGTATTTAAATACATGTACAAAATACACATAAAATAATGTAAATTTGTATGAAATGAAAACAAATTCACATAAAATAACGTACATTTGTATAAAATAGATATACAAAATATACATAGAATAATGTAAATCGTATCAAAATAAATACACAGAATATCAATAAAATAATGTAATTTTGTATGAAAATAAAGATGCAAAATACCCATAAAATAAAGCATATTTTTTTAAAAATACATATACAAGAATACACATAGAATAATTAAATTTGTATTAAATTTAATATACAAAATGCACGTACAATAAGGTAAATTTGTATTGAAAAAATATACAAAATGCACATAAAACAATGTATATTTGTTTCAAAATATATATACGAATACACATAAAATAACGTATATTTCTATAGAAATATATATACAAAATACACATGAAATGACGTTAATACGTATAAAAATATATATACACAATACACATTAAATAATGTAAATTCGCATCAAAATAAATAAACAAAATATCAATAAAATAATGTGTATTTGTATGAAAATAGATATACAAAATACACATAAATTATTGTAAATTTGTATAAAACTCTATTAAAAAAATACACAAAAATAATTTAAATTTGTATAAAAATATATATACAAAATACACATAAAACTAGTTAAATTTCTATTGAAATATATAAACAAATACACTTAAAATAACGTAAATTTGAATGAAAATATATAAACAAATACACTTAAAATAACGTAAATTTGTATCAAATATATATAGAAAATACACATTAAATAATGTAAATATGTATAAAATATATACAAAACACAAATAGAATAATGTAAAATAGTATCAAAATAAATACACAGAATATTAATAAAATAATGTAAATTTGTATGAAAATAAAGATGCAAAATACCCATAAAACAACGCATTTTTTATGAAAATATATATACCAAAATGCACAAAAAATATTTAAATTTGTATTACAATAAATATACAAAATGCACATACAATAAGGTAAATTTGTATTGAAATAGATATGCAAAAAACATATAAAACAATGTAAATTTGTTTCAAAATATACATTCGTATACACATAAAATAACGTAGATTTATATAAAATATATATACAAAATACACATAAAATGAAGTAAATACGTATAAGAAAATGTATACAAAATACACATAAAATAATGTAAATTCGTATCAAAATAAATAAACTAAATGCCAATAAAAGAATGTTTACTTGTATAAATATAAATATACAAAATACATAAATTAACGTAAATTGTATAAAACTTAATTCAAAATAAACAAAAATAATTAAATTGGTATGAAAATAGATATACAAAAGACACATAAAATAAGCTAAATTTGAATTGAAATAAATATAGAAAATACATAAAATAATGTAAATTTGTATCAAAATATATATTCAAATACACATATAATAACGTAAATTTGTATAAAAATATATAAACAAAATACACATTAAATAATGTGTAGGAAAATATATATACAAAATACAAATAAAAAAAAAAAAGTTGTATAAAACAATACATAAAAATACACAAAAATAGTTTAAATTTGATTGAAAATATATATGCAAAACACAAATGAAATTAGGCAAATTTTATTGAAATACATATACAAAATACACATAAAATAATGTAAATTTGTATGAAAATATATAAACAAATACACATAAGATAACGTAAATTTCCATAAAATATATGTACAAAATATACATTAAATAATGTAAATATGTCTAAAAATATATATACAAAATACACAGAATAACGTAAAATCGTATCAAAATAAATAAACAGACAATCAATAAAATAATGTAAATTTGTATGAAAATAAAGATGCAAAATGCCCATATAATAACGCATATTTGTTTAAAAATATATATACAAAAATACACATAAAATAATTAAATTTGCATCAAAATAAATATACAAAAGGCACATACAATAAAGAAAATTTGTATTGAAATAGATATGCGAAATACACATAAATAATGTAAATTTGTATCAAAATATATATACGAATACACATAAAATAGAGTAAATTTCTATGAAAATATATATTCAAAATACATATAAAATTATGTAAATAAGTATAAAAATATATATATATATCAAATACACCTAAAATAATGAAAATTCGTATCAAAATAAATAAACAAAATTCCTATAAAAGAACGTATATTTGAAGGAAAATAAATATACAAAATTCACATAAAATTACGAAAATTTGAATAAAAATATATACTAAAATACACAAAATTAATTTCAATTTGTATGAAAATAGATATACATAATACACAAATAATTAGTTAAATTTGTATTTGAATACATGTACAAAATACACATAAAATAATGTAAATTTGTATGAAATGAAAACAAATTCTTATAAAATAACGTTCATTTGTATGAAATATATATACAAAATATACATAGAATAATGTAAGATCGTATCAAAATAAATACACAGAATATCAATAAAATAAAGTAAATTTGTATGAAAATAAAGATGCAAAATACCCATAAAATAAAGCATTTTTTTTATGAAAATACATATACAAAAATACACATAGAATAATTAAATTTGTATTAAAATTAATATACAAAATGCACGTACAATAAGGTAAATTTATATTGAAAAAATATGCAAAATGCACATAAAACAATGTATATTTGTTTCAAAATATATATACGAATACACATAAAATAACATATATTTCTATAGAAATATATATACAAAATACACATGAAATGACGTAAATAAGTATAAAAATATATATACACAGTACACATTAAATAATGTGAATTCGTGTCAAAATAAATAAACAAAATATCAATAAAAAATGTGTATTTGTATGAAAATAGATATACAAAATTCACATAAAATATTTCAAATTTATATAAAACTCTTTTTATTAAAATATATATAACAAAATAATAAAATATTTAAATTTGTATTACAATAAATATACAAAATGCACATACAATAAGGTAGATTTATATTGAAAGAGATATGCTAAATACATATAAAACAAAGTAAATTTGCTCCAAATATATATACCAATACACATAAAATAACGTAGATTACTATAAAAATATATATACAAAATACACATTAAATGAAGTTAATACGTATAAGAAAATGTATACAAAGTACACATAAAATAATTAAATTTGTATTAAAATAAATATACAAAATACACATACAATAAGGTAAATCTATATTGAAATAGATATGCAAAACAAACATAAAATAATGTAAATTTGTATCAAAACATATACGAATACACACAATAAAATAACGTAAATTTTTATGAAAATATATATAAAAAATACACATAAAATAATGTAAATACGTAGAAAAATATATATACAAAATACACATAAAATTATGTAAATTCTTATGAAAATAAATGAACAAAACTCCACTAAAAGAATGTATATTTGTAGGAAAACATAAATACAAAATACAAATAAAATAACTAAAATTTGTATAAAAATATATAAAAAATACATAAAAATAATTTAAATTTCTTTGAAAATAGATATGCAAAATACACATAAAATTAGGCAAATCTGTATTGAAATACATATACAAATTACACATAAAATATTGTAAATTTGTATGAAAATATATAAACAAATACACATAAAATAGCGTAGATTTATATAAAATATATATACAAAATATACATTAAATAATGTAAATGTGTATAAAAATATATATACAAAATACACATAGAATAATGTAAAATCGTATCAAAATAAATAAACAGAATATCAATAAAATAATGTAAATTTGTATGAAAATAAAGATGCAAAATAGATATATAATAACGCATATTTTACAAAAATACATAAAAAATTAAATTTGTATTAAAATAAATATACAAAATACACATACAATATGGTAATTTTGTATTGAAATAGATATGCAAAATAAACATGAATAAGGTAAATTTGTATAAAAATATATATACGAATACCCATAAAATAGAGTAAATTTCTATGAAAATATATATTCATAACACAAATAAAATGATATAAATAAGTATAAAAATATACATATCAAATACATTATATTTTGTGTATTTTGGTATATATAATTAAAAAAAAAATGCGTTATTTTATAGGTATTTTGCATCTTAGTTTTCATACAAATTTACATTATTTTATTAATATTCTGATGTATATATTTTGATACGATTTTATATTATACTATTTGTGTTTTGTATATATTTTTTTATACATATTTTCATTATTTAATGTATTTTTATATATATTTTATACAAATTTACGTTATTTTAAGTGTATTTCTTTATATAATTTAATTCAAATTTACATTATTTTAAATGTATTTTGTATATGTATTTCAACACAAATTTACCTTATTTTATGTGTATTTTGTATATTTATTTTCATACATATTTAAATTATTTTTGTGTTTTTTTGTATATAGTTTTATACAAACTTAGGTTATTTTATGTGTATTTTCTATATATAAAACTATATACAAAAATAAAAAAAATAATTTAAATTTGTATGAAAATAAATATACAAAATACACATAAAATTAAGTAAATTTGTATTGAAATACATATACAAAATACACATAAAACAATGGAAGTTTGAATGAAAATATATAAACATATACACTTAAAATAACTTAAATTTGTATCAAATATATATACAAAATACTAATTAAAAAATATATTCAAAATACACATAAAACTAGGTAAATTTCTTTTAAAATATATATACAAAATACCCATAAAATATTGTAAATTTGTATAAAAAAATATATACCAAACACAAATAGAATTATGTAAAATCGTATCAAAATAAATACACAGAATATTAATAAAATAATGTAAATTTGTATGAAAATAAATATGCAAAATAGCCATAAAATAACGCATTTTTTATAAAAATATATATACCAAAATACACATAAAATATTACAATTTGTATTAAAATAAATAAAAAAAATGCACATACTGTAAGGTAAATTTGTATTGAAATAGATTTGCAAAATACATATAAAACAATGTAAATTTGTTTCAAAATATATATACGAATACACATAAAATAACGTTGATTTCTATAAAAATATATACAAAATACACATAAAATGAAGTAAATACGTATAAGAAAATGAATTCAAAATACACATAACAATCGTATCAAAATAAATAAACAAAATACCAGTAAAAGAAAGTGTATTTGTATAAATATAAATATACAAAATACACATAAAATATCGTAAATTTGTATAAAACTATATACAAAAATACTCAGAAGTTATTAAATTTGTATGAAAATATATATAAAAAATACAGCTAAAATAAGCTAAATTTGAATTGAAATGTACATACAAAATACATAAAATAATGTAAATCTGTATCAAAATATTTATACAAATACATATAATAACGTAGATTTGTTTAAAAATATATAAACAAAATACACATTAAGTAATGTAAATACGTATAAAAAATATGTACAAAATACACATATAATCATGTAATTCGTATCAAAATAAATAAACAAAATAGTAATAAAATTATGTAAATTTGGATGAGAAAAAATATACAAATAACGCAAATTTCTATGAAAATATATGTACAAAAATGCACATAAAATAAAGTAGATTAGCATAAAAATATATATACAAAACACACACTGAATAATGTAAATGCGTACATAAAATAACCTAAATTTAAATAAAACTATATACAAAAATACAGAAAGATAATTTAAATTTGTTTGAAAAGAAATATACAAAACACACATAAAATTAGGTAAATTTGTATGGAAATACATATACAAAATACACATCAAATAATGTAAATTTGAATGAAAATATATAAACAAATACACTTAAAATAACGTAAATTTGTATAAAATATATATGCAAGATACACATTAAATAATATAGATGTGTATAAAAAAATATATACAAAAAACAAATAGAATAATATAAAATCTTATCAAAATAAATACACAGAATATCAATAAAATAATGTAAATTTGTATGAAAATAAAGATGCAAAATTCCCAAAAATGATCGCATTTTTTATAAAAATATATATACCAAAATACACATAAAATATTTAAATTTGTATTGAAATAAATATACTAAATGCATATACAGTAAGGTAAATTTGTATTGAAAGAGATATTCAAAAATACATATAAAACAATGTATATTTGTTTCAAAATATATATACGAATATACATAAAATAAAGTAGATTTCTATAGAAATATATATAAAAAATACATATGAAATTATGTAAATACGTATAAAAATATATATACAAAATACATATCAAATAATGTAAATTCGTGTCAAAATAAATAAACAAAATATCATGAAAAGAATGTGTATTTGTATTAAAATAGATAATAGATAATAAATTTGTATTAAATATATATGCAAGATACAAATAGAATAATGTAAAATCGTATCAAAATAAATACACCGAATATTAATAAAATAATGTAAATTTGTATGAAAATAAAGTTGCAAAATTCCCATAAAATAGCGAATTTCTTATAAAAATATACATACCAAAATACACATAATATATTTAAATTTGTATTGAAATAAATATACAAAATGCACATACAATAAGGTAAATTTGTATTGAAAGAGATATGCAAAAATACATATGAAACAATGTAAATTTGTTTCAAAATATATATACGAATACAAATAAAAAAACGTAGATTTCAATAAAAATATATATACAAAATACACATAAAATAATGTAAATTCGAATTAAAATAAATAAACAAAATACCAATAAAAGAATGTGTATTTGGATAAATATAAATATATTTAATACACATACAAAATAAACATAAAATAAGGTAGATTAGTATTAAAATATATGTACAAAATACACATAAAATAATGTAAATTTATATGAAAATATATATACAAATACACATAAAATACCATGAATCTCTATAAAAATATATATTCAAAATAAATATTAAATAATGTAAAAGCGTATAAAAATACATATACAAAGTACATATAAAATGAAAATTAAGATGCAAAATACCTATAAAATAACGCATTTTTTTTAAATTATTGATACCAAAATACACATAAAATATTTGAACTTGTATTAAAATAAATATACAAAATGCACATACAATAAGGTAAATTTGTATTGAAATAGATATGCAAAATACATATAAAATAATGTAAATTTGTTTCAAAATATATATACGAATACACATAAAATAACGTAGATTTCTATAAAAATACATATACAAAATACACATAAAATTAAGTAAATACGTATAAAAAAATGTATACAAAATACACATAAAATAATGTAAATTCGTATAAATATAAATAAACAATATAACAATAAAAGAATGTGTATTTGTATAAATATAAATATACAAAATTCACATAAAATAACGTAAATAAAATAATGTAGATTTATATGAAATGAAAACAAATACATTTTATATAAAATATATATTCAAAATACACATAGAATAATGTAAAATCATATCAAAATAAATACACAGAATATCGATAAAATAATGTAAATTTGTATGAAAATAAAGATGCAAAATACCCATAAAATAAAGCATATTTTTATAAAAATACATATACAAAAATACACATAGATTAATCAAATTTGTATTAAAATTAATACGGTATACAAAATGCACATGCAATAAGGTAAATTTGTATTGAAAAAATATGCAAAATACACATAAAATAATGTAAATTTGTTTCAAAATATATATACGAATACACATAAAATAACGCAGATTTCTTTAGAAATATATATACAAAATACACTTGAAATAATGTAAATACGTATAAAAATATGTATACAAAATACACATTAAATAATGTTAATTCGTGTCAAAATAAATAAACAAAATATCATGAAAAGAATGTGTATTTGTATGAAAATAGATATACAAAATACACATAAAATAACCTAAATTTGTATAAAACTATATACAAAAATACACAAAAATAAGTTAAGCTTGTATGAAAATAAACATACAAAAAACATATAAAAATAGGTAAATTTGTATTGAAATACATATACAAAATACACATAAAATAATGTAAATTTGAATGAAAATATATAAACATATAGACTTAAAATAACGTAAATTTGTATCAAATATATATACAAAAAAACATTAAATAATGTAAATATGTATAAAAAAATATATACAAAACACAAATAAAATAATGTAAAATCGTATCAAAATAAATACAGAAAATATTAATAAAATAATGTAAATATGTATGAAAATTAAGATGCAAAATACCCATAAAATAACTCATTTTTTATAAAAATATAAATACGAAAAAACATAAAATATTTGATTTTGTATTAAAATAAATAGATATACAAAATACACATAAAATAAGCTAAATTTGAATTGAAATATATATACAAAATACATAAAATAATGTAAATTTGTATCAAAATACCTATACAAATACACATATTATAACGTAAATTTGTATAAAAATTTATAAACCAAATACACATTAAATAATGTAAATACGTATAAAAAAATGTAAAAAATACACAAATAACCATGTAATTCGTATCAAATTTACATTATTTAACTAGTTTTTTGTTTATTTATTTCGATACGAATGACTTGATTATTGGTGTATTTTGTAAATATTTTTTATACGTATTTACATTACTTAATGTGTATTTTGTTTATATATTTTTTTTTACAAATTTACGTTATTATATGTGTATTTGTTAAAAATATTTTGAAACGAATTTACTTTATTTTATGTATTTTGTATATATATTTCAATTCAAATTTAGCTTATTTTGTGTGTATTTTGTATATCTATTTTCATACAAATTTAATTACTTCTGTGTATTTTTGTATATAGTTTTATACAAATTTACGTTATTTTATGCATTTGTATATTTATATTTATACAAATACACATTCTCTTATTGGTATTTTGTTTATTTATATTTATACAATTTACATTATTTATGTGTATTTTGTATACATTTCTGATTCGTATTTACTTAATTTTATTTGTATTTTGTATATATATATTTATAGAAATCTACGTTATTTTATGTGTATTCGTATATATATTTTGAAACAAATTTACATTGTTTTATATGTTTTTTGCATATCTATTTCAATACAAATTTACCTTATTGTATGTGCATTTTGTATATTTATTTTAATATAAATTCAAATATTTTATGTTTATTTTGGTATATATAATTTTATAAAAAAAATGCGTTATTTTATAGGTATTTTGCATCTTAGTTTTCATAGAAATGGACATTATTTTTTTAATATTCTGTGTATATATTTTGATACCATTTTATATTATATTATTTGTGTTTTGTATATATTTTTTTATACATATTTTCATTATTTAATGTGTATTTTTTATATATATATTTTATACAAATTAACGTCATTTTAAGTGTATTTGTTTATATAATTTCATTCAAATTTACATTATTTTAAGTGTATTTTGTATATGTATTTCAATACAAATTTACCTAATTTTATGTGTATTTTGTATATTTATTTTCATTCAAATTTAAATTATTTTGTGTTTTTTTGTATATACATATAGAGTAAATTTCTATGAAAATATATATTCAAAATACATATATTATTATGTAAATAAGTATAAAAATATATATATCAAATACACCTAAAAAAATGAAAATTCGTATCAAAATAAATAAACAAAATTCCGATAAAAGAACGTATATTTGTTGGAAAATAAATATACAAAATACACATAAAATTACGAAAATTTGAATAAAAGTATATACAAAAAACAAAAAAATAAATTTCAATTTGTATGAAAATAGATATACAAAATACATATGATTAGTTAAATTTGTATTTAAATACATGTACAAAATACACATAAAATAATGTAAATTTGTATGAAATGAAAACAAATTCACATAAAATAACGTACATTTGTATAAAATAGATATACAAAATATACATAGAATAATGTAAAATCGTATTAAAATAAATACACAGAATATCAATAAAATAATGTAATTTTGTATGAAAATAAAGATGCAAAATACCCATAAAATAAAGCATATTTTTTTTAAATACATATACAAGAATACACATAGAATAATTAAATTTGTATTAAAATTAATATACAAAATGCACGTACAATAAAGGAAATTTGTATTGAAAAAAAATACAAAATGCACATAAAACAATGTATATTTGTTTCAAAATATATATACGAATACACATAAAATAACGTATATTTCTATAGAAATATATATACAAAATACACATGAAATGACGTTAATACGTATAAAAATATATATACACAATACACAATAAATAATGTAAATTCGCATCAAAATAAATAAACAAAATATCAATAAAAGAATGTGTATTTGTATGAAAATAGATATACAAAATGCACATAAAATATTGTAAATTTGTATAAAACTCTATTAAAAAAATATACAAAAATAATTTAAATTTGTATAAAAATATATATACAAAATACACATAAAACTAGTTAAATTTCTATTGAAATACGTATACAAAATACACATAAAATAATGTAAATTTGAATGAAAATATATAAACAAATACACTTAAAATAACGTAAATTTGTATGAAATATATATAGAAAATACACATTAAATAATGTTAATATGTATAAAAAAAATATATACAAAACACAAACAGAATAATGTAAAATAGTATCAAAATAAATACACAGAATATTAATAAAATAATGTAAATTTGTATGAAAATAAACATGCAAAATACCCATAAAACAACGAATTTTTTATGAAAATATATATACCAAAATACACATAAAATATTTAAATTTGTATTACAATATATATACAAAATGCACATAAAATAAGGTAGATTTGTATTGAAATAGATATGCAAAATACACATTAAACAATGAAAATTTGTTTCAAAATATATATACGAATACACATAAAATAACGTAGATTTCTATAAAAATATATATACAAAATACACATAAAATGAAGTAAATACGTATAAGAAAATGTATACAAAATACAGATCAAATAATGTAAATTCGCATCAAAATAAATAAACTAAATGCCAATAAAAGAATGTTTACTTGTATAAATATAAATATACAAAATACACATAAAATTACGTAAAATTGTATAAAACTATATACAAAAATAAACAAAAATAATTAAATTTGTATGAAAATAGATATACAAAAGACACATAAAATAAGCTAAATTTGAATTGAAATAAATATAGAAAATACATAAAATAATGTAAATTTGTATCAAAATATATATTCAAATACACATATATTAAAATTAATATACAAAATGCGTATATAATAAGGTAAATTTGTATTGAAAAAATATGCAACATACACGTTTACTTATACAAATTTATATTATTTTATTGGTATTTTGTTTATTTATTTTTATACGAATTACATGATTAAATGTGTATTTAGTACATATTTTTTTTTATACGTATTTACATTATTTAATGTATATTTTGTTTATACATTTTCATACAAATTTACGTTATTATATGTGTATTTGTATAAATATTTTGATACAAATTTACTTTATTTCAGGTATTTTGTATTTAAATTTCAATTCAAATTTAGCTTATTTTGTGTGTATTTTGTATATATTTTCATACAAATTTAATTACTTCTGTGTATTTTTGTATATAGTTTTATATAAATTTACGTTATTTTATGTGTATTTTGTATATTTATAATTATACAAATACACATTCTTTTTATTGCTATTTTGTTTATTTATTTTGATACGAACTTACATTATTTTATGTGTATTTTGTATACATTTTTTTATACGTATTTACTTCATTTTACGTGTATTTTGTATATATATTTTTATAGAAATCTACGTTATTATATGTGTATTCGTATATATATTTTGAAACAAATTTACATTGTTTTATATGTATTTTGCATATCTATTTCAATACAAATTTACCTTATTGTATGTGTTTTTTGTATATTTATTTTAATACAAATTTAATTTTTAATATAAATATACAAAATACACATATAAAATAAACATAAAATAAGGTAGATTTGTAAAAAAATATATGTACAAAATACACATAAAATAATGTAAATTTATATAAAAATATATATACAAATACATATAAAATACCATGAATTTGTATAAAAATATATATTCAAAATAAAAATTAAATAATGTAAAAGCGTATAAAAATATATATACAAATACAGATACAAAAATACACATAGAATAATTAAATTTGTATTAAAATTAATATACAAAATGCGTGTATAATAAGGTAAATTTGTATTGAAAAAATATGCAACATACACGTTTACTCATACAAATTTATATTATTTTATTGGTATTTTGTTTATTTATTTTGATACGAATTACATGATTATATGTGTATTTTGTATATATTTTTTATACGTATTTACATTATTTAATGTGTATTTTATTTATATATTTTCATACAAATTTACGTTATTATATGTGTATTTGTATAAATATTTTGATACAAATTTACTTTATTTCATGTATTTTGTATATATCTTTCAATTCAAATTTAGCTTATTTTGTGTGTATTTTGTATATATTTTCATACAAATTTAATTACTTCTGTGTATTTTTGTATATAGTTTTATATAAATTTACGTTATTTTATGTGTATTTTGTATATTTATATTTATACAAATACACATTCTTTTATTGGTATTTTGTTTATTTATTTTGATACGAATTTACATTATTTTATGTGTTTTTTGTATACAATTTTTTATACGTATTTACTTCATTTTATGTGTATTTTGTATATATATTTTTATAGAAATCTACGTTATTTTATGTGTATTCGTATATATATTTTGAAACAAATTTACATTGTTTTATATGTATTTTGCATATCTATTTCAATACAAATTTACCTTATTGTATGTGTTTTTTGTATATTTATTAATACAAATTTAATTTTTTGATGTGTATTTTCGTATATATATTTTATAAATAAAAAATGCGCTATTTTATGGGTATTTTGCTTCTTTATTTTCATACAAATTTACATTATATTATTAATATTCTGTGTATTTATTTTGATACGATTTTACATTATTCTATTTGTGTTTTGTACATATTTTTTTATACAAATTTACGTTATTTTAAGTGTATTTTTTTATGTATTTTCATTCAGATTTACATTATTTTATGTGTATTTTGTGTATGTATTTCAATACAAATTTACCTAATTTTATGTGTATTTTGTATATTTATTTTCATACAAATTTAAAATATTTTTGTGTATTTTTGTATATAGTTTGATACAAATTTAGGTGATTTTATGTGTATTTTGTATATCTATTTTCATACAAAAACACATTCTTTTATTAATATTTTGTTTATTTATTCTGACGCGAATTTACATTATTTAATGTGTATTTTGTATATATATTTTTATACGTATTTACATCATTTCATGTGTATTTTGTATCGTTTTAAACAAATTTATAATATTTAATGTGTATTTTGTATATATATATTTATACAAATACACATTCTTTTATTGGTATTTTGTTTATTTATTTTGATACTAATTTACATTATTTTATGTGTATTTTGTATACACTTTTTATACGTATTTACTTAATTTTATGTGTATTTTGTATATATATTTTTATAGAAATCTACCTTATTTCATTTGAATTCGTATATATATTGAAACAAATTTACATTGTTCATATGTATTTTGCATATCTATTTTTGTGTATGTATTTATTTTTGTTATACATAGAATGATGTAAAATCGTATCAAAATAAGTACACAGAATATCAATAAAATAATTTAAATTTGTATGAAAATAAAGATGCAAAATACCCATAAGATAGACCATATTTTTTTTTAAAAATACACATACAAATATACACATAGAATAATTAAATTTGTATTAAAATTAATATACAAAATGCACACATACAATAAGGTAAATTTGTATTGAAAAAAACGCAAAATACAAATAAAACAGTGTAAATTTGTTTCAAAATATATATACGAATACACATAAAATAACGTAGATTTCTATAGAAATATATATACAAAATACACATGAAATTATGTAAATACGTTTAAATATATATATATATATATATATATATATATATATATATATATATATATATATATATATATATATATATATATATATATATATATATATATATATATATATATATATATATATATATATATATATATATATAAAATACATATTAAGTAATGTAAATTCGTGACAAAATAAATAAACAAAATATCATGAAAAGAATGTGTATATGTATGAAAATAAATAATAGATAATAAATTTGTATGTAATATATATGCAAGATACATTTAAATAATGTAAATATGTATAAAAAAAATATATATACAAAAAACAAATATAATAATGTAAAATCGTATCAAAATAAATACACCGAATATTAATAAAATAATATTATTTGTATGAAAATAAAGATGCAAAATTCCCATCAAATAGCACATTTCTTATATAAATATATATATACCAAAATACACATAAAATATTTAAATTTGTATTGAAATAAATATACAAAATGCACATACAATTAGGTAAACTTCTATTGAAAGAAATATGCAAAAATACATATAAAACAATGTAAATTTGTTTCAAAATATATATACGAATACACATAAAATAACGTAGATTTCTATAAAAATATATATACAAAATACACATAAAATTAAGTAAATACGTATAAAAAAATGTAAAGAAAATACACATAAAATAATGTAAATTCGAAACAAAATAAATAAACAAAATACCAATAAAAGAATGTATATCTATTTATTTTAATACAAAATCAAATATTTTATGTTTTATCGTATATATATTTTTATAAAAAATGCGTTATTTTATGGGTATTTTGCATCTTAATTTTCATACAAATTTACATTATTTTATTAATATTTTCTGTATTTATTTTGTTACGATTTTACATTATTTTATTTATGTTTTGTATATATTTTTTTATACATATTTACATTATTTAATGTGTTTTTTGTATATATATTTGATACATATTTACGTTATTTTAAGTTATTTTATGTGTATTTGTTTATATATTTTGACACAAATTTACAATATTTTATGGGTATTTTGTATATATATTTCAAAAGAAATTTACCTAGTTTTATATGTATTTTTAATATCTATTTTCATACAAACTCAAATTATTTTTATGTATTTTTGTATATATTTCAATACAAATTTTAGTTATGTTATGTGTATTTTGTAAATCTATTTTCATTCAAATATATATTATTTTATTGGTATTTTGTTGATTTATATTGATACGAATTTACATTATTTTATATATACTTTGTATATATATATATTTTTATACGCATTTACATTATTTAATATTTATTTTGAATATATAATTTTATACAAATTCATGGTATTTTATGTGTATTTGTATATATATTTTCATATAAATTTACATTATTTTGTGTGTATTTTGTACATATATTTCATTACAAATTTACCTTATTTTATGTTTATTTTGTATGTGTTGTACATTTCTATTTATACAAATACACATTCTTTTATTGGTATTTTGTTTATTTATTTTGTTTCGAGTTTACATTATTTTATGTGTATTTTGTTTACATTTTTTTATACGTATTTACTTAATTTTATGTGTATTTTGTATATATATTTTTATAGAAATCTACGCTATTTTATGTGTATTCGTATATATATTTTGAAACAAATTTACATTGTTTTATATGTTTTTTTGCATATCTCTTTCAATAGAAGTTTACCTTATTGTATGTGCATTTTGTATATTTATTTCAATACAAATTTAAATATTTTATGTGTATACATGTACAAAAAATACATAAAATAATGTAGATGTGTATGAATTGAAAACAAATACATTTTATATAAAATATGTATACAAAATAAACATAGAATAATGTAAAATCATATTAAAATAAATACACAGAATATCAATAAAATAATGTAAATTTGTATGAAAATAAAGATGCAAAAAATACATATACAAAAATAGACATAGATTAATCAAATTTGTATTAAAATTAATATACAAAATGCACACACAATAAGGTAAATTTGTATTGAAAAAATATGCAAAATACACATAAAACAATGTAAATTTGTTTCAAAATATATATACGAATACACATAAAATAACGCAGATTTCTATAGAAATATATATACAAAATACACTTGAAATAATGTAAATACGTATAAAAATATATATACAAAATACACATTAAATAATGTTAATTCGTGTCAAAATAAATAAACAAAATATCATGAAAAGAATGTGTATTTGTATGAAAATAGATATACAAAATACACATAAAATAACCTAAATTTGTATAAAACTATAAACAAAAATACACAAAAATAATTTAAACTTGTATGAAAATAAATATTCAAAAAACATATCAAATTAGGTAAATTTGTATTGAAATACATACACAAAATACACATAAAATAATGTAAATTTGAATGAAAATATATAAACATATAGACTTAAAATAACGTAAATTTGTATCAAATATATATACAAAAAACACATTAAATAATGTAAATATGTATAAAAAATATATATACTAAACACAAATAAAATAATGTAAAATCGTATCAAAATAAATACAGAAAATATTAATAAAATAATGTAAATTTTTGTGAAAATTAAGATGCAAAAATACCCATAAAATAACGCATTTTTTATAATAATATATATACGAAAAAACATAAAATATTTGATTTTGTATTAAAATAAATAGATATACAAAATACACATAAAATAAGCTAAATTAAATGAAAAATATATACAAAATACACATATAATAATGTAAAATCGTATCAAAATAAATACACAGAATATCAATAAAATAATGTAATTTTTTATAAAAATAAAGATGCAAAATACCTATAAAATAAAGCATATTTTTTTAAAAATACATATACAAAAATACACATAGAATAATTAAATTTGTGTCAAAATTAATATACAAAATGCACGTACAATAAGGTAAATTTGTATTGAAAAAATATACAAAATGCACATTAAAGCGTAAATTTGTTTAAAAATCTATATACGAATACACATAAAATAACGTAGATTTCTATAGAAATATATATACAAAATACACATGAAATGATGTAAATACGTATAAAAATATATATACAAAATACACATTAAATAATTTAATTTCTCGTCAAAATAAATAAACAAAATATCAATAAAAGAATGTGTATTTGTATGAAAATAGATATACAAAATACTCATAAAATAACCTACGTTTGTATAAAACTATATACAAAAATACACAAAAAATAATTTAAATTTGTATGAAAATAAATATACAAAATACACATAAAATTAGGTAAATTTGTATTGAAATACATATACAAAATACACATAAAATAATGGAAATTTGAATGAAAATATATAAACATATACACTTAAAATAACGTAAATTTGTATCAAATATATATACAAAATACTAATTAAATAATGTAAATATGTATAAAAAAATATATACAAAACACAAATAGAATAATGTAAAATCGTATCAAAATAAATACACAGAATATTAATTAAATAATGTAAATTTGTATGAAAATAAAGATGCAAAATACCCATAAAATAACGCATTTTTATAAAATGTATATATACCAAAATACACATAAAATATTAAAATTTGTATTAAAATAAATATAAAAAATGCATATACTGTAAGGTAAATTTGTATTGAAATAGATATGCAAAATACATATAAAACAATGTAAATTTGTTTCAAAATATATATACGAATACACATAAAATAACGTTGATTTCTAGAAAAATATATACAAATACACATAAAATGAAGTAAATACGTATTCAAAAATGAATACAAAATACACATAAAAATCGTATCAAAATAAATAAGCAAAATACCAGTAAAAGAATGTGTATTTGTATAAATATAAATATACAAAATACACATAAAATATCGTAAATTTGTATAAAACTATATACAAAAATACACAAAACAAATACACATTCCGTTATTGGTATTTTGTTTATTTATTTTGTTTCGAATTTATATTATTTTATTTGTATTTTGTTTACATTTTTTTATACGTATTTACTTAATTTTATGTGTATTTTGTATATATATTTTTATAGAAATCTACGTTATTTTATGTGTATTCGTATATATATTTTGAAACAAATTTACAATTTTTTAAATGTATTTTTGCATATCTCTTTCAACAGAAGTTTACCTTATTGTATCTGCATTTTGTATATTTATTTCAATACAAATTTAAATATTTTATGTGTATTTTATATATATTTTATAAGAAATGCGCTATTTGATGGGAATTTTGCATGTTTATTTTCATACAAATTTACATTATTTTATTAATATTCGGTGTATTTATTTTGATACGATTTTACATTATTCTCTTTGTTTTTTGTATATATTTTTTATATATATTTACATTATTTAATGTGTATCTTGAATATATATTACATACAAATTTATTATCTATTATTTATTTTCATACAAATACACATTCTTTTCATGATATTTTGTTTATTTATTTTGTCACGAATTTACATTACTATATATATATATATATATATATATATATATATATATATATATATATATATATATATATATATATATATATATATATATATATATATATATATATATATATATATATATATATATATATATATATATATATATATATATATATATATATATATATATATATATATATATATATATATATATATATAATACAAATTTTCAATACAAATTTACCTTATTGTATGTGTGCATTTTGTATATTAATTTTAATACAAATTTAATTATTCTATGTGTATTTTTGGATGTGTATTTAAAAAAAAAAAATGCTTTATCTTATGGGTATTTTGCATCTTTATTTTCATACAAATTTAAATTATTTTATTGATATTCTGTGTACCTATTTTGATACGATTTTACATTATTCTATGTATAACAAAAATAAATTCAGAATACACAAAAATAGATATGCAAAATACATATAAACAATGTAAATTTGTTTCAAAATATATATACGAATACACATGAAATAAGGTAGATTTCTATAAAAATATATATACAAAATACACATAAAATTAAGTAAATACGTATAAAAATGTATACAAAATACAGAAAATAATTTATATTAGTATCAAAATAAATAAAAAAAATACCAATAAAATACTGTGTTTTTTTTTATATATATATATATATATATATATATATATATATATATATATATATATATATATATATATATATATATATATATATATATATATATATATATATATATATATATATATATATATATATATATATATATATATATATAATACATTAAATAATATAAATTTGTTTAAAACTATACAAAATACACATGAAATGATGTAAATTCGTATAAAAATACATATACAAAATACACATTAAATAATGTATTTTGAAACAAATTTACATTGTTTTATATGTATTTTGCATATCTATTTCAATACAAATTTACCTTATTGTATGTGTTTTTTGTATATTTATTTTAACACAAATTTAATTTTTTGATGTGTATTTTGGTATATATATTTTTCCAAATAAAAAAAATGCGTTATTTTATGGGTATTTTGCTTCTTTATTTTCATACAAATTTACATTATTTTATTAATATTCTGTGTATTTATTTTGATACGATTTTACATTATTCTATTTGTGTTTTGTACATATTTTTTTTATACAAATTTACGTATTTATGTATTTTCATTCAAATTTACATTATTTTATGTGTATTTTGTGTATATATTTCAATACAAATTTATAAATATATAAACAAATACACTTAAAATAACGTAAATTTGTATAAAATATATATAAAAAATACACATTAAATAAAGTAAATATGTATGAAAAAATATATACAAAACACAAATAGAATAATATAAAATCGTATCAAAATAAATATACAGAATATTAATAAAATAATGTAAATTTGTAAGAAAATTAAGATGCAAAATACCCATAAAATAACGCATTTTTATAAAATATTTATACCAAGACACACATAAAATATTTGAATTTGTATTAAAATAAATATACAAAATGCACATACAATAAGATAAATTTGTATTGAAATAGATATGCAAAATACATATAAAACCATGTAAATTTTTTCTAAAAATATATATACGAATACACATAAAATAATGTAGATTTCTATGAAAATAAATGTACAAAATACACATTAAATGAAGTAAATACGAATAAAAAAAGGTATTCAAAATACACATAAAATAATGTAAACTCGTATCAAAATAAATAAACAAAATACTAATAAAAGAATGTGTATTGTATAAATATAAATATACAAAATACAAATACAATAACGTAAATTTATATAAAACTATATGCAAAAATGCACAAAAGTAATTAAATTTGTGTGAAAATAGATATACAAAATACATTATTTTATTAATATTCTGTGTATTTATTTTGATACGATTTTATATTATTCTATTTGTGTTTTGTATATATTTTTTCATACATATTTACGTTATTTAATATGTATTTTTTATATATATTTTATACAAATTTACGTTATGTTAAGTGTATTTGTTTATATATTTTCATTAAAATTTACATTATTTTATGTGTATTTTGTAAATGTAATTCAATACAAATTTACCTAATTTTATGTGTATTTTGGTTATTTATTTTATACAAATTAAAATTAATTTTGTGTATTTTTGTATATAGTTTTATACAAATTTAGGTGATTTTATGTGTATATTGTATATCTATTTTCATACAAATACACATTCTTTTATTGATATTTTGTTTATTTATTTTGACGCGAATTTACATTATTTAATGTGTATTCTATATATATATATATATATATATATATATATATATATATATATATATATATATATATATATATATATATATATATATATATATATATATATATATATATATATATATATATATTTTTTTTTTATACGTGTTTACATCATTAGATGTGTATTTTGTATATATATTTCTATAGAAATCTACGTTGATTTATGAGTATTCGTATATAGATTTTGAAATAAATTTACACTGTTTTATGTGTATTTTGCATATTTTTTCAATACAAATTTACCTTATTGTATATGCATTTTGTATATTAATTGTAATACAAATTTAATTATGCTATGTGTATTTTTGTATATGTATTTTTATAAAAATATGCTTTATTTTATGGGTATTTTGCATTTTTATTTTCATACAAATTTACATTATTTTATTTATATTCTGTTTATTTTTTTTGAAACATTTTTACATTATTCTATGTGTATTTTGTATATCTATTCTTATACGTATTTACTTAATTTATGTGTATTTTGTATATATATTTTTATAGAAATCTACGTTATTTTATGTGTATTCGTATATATTTTGAAACAAATTTACATTGTTTTATATGTATTTTTGCATATCTCTTTCAATACAAGTTTACCTTATTGTATGTGCATTTTGTATATTTATTTCAATACAAATTTAAATATATTATGTGTATTTTGGTATATATATTTTTATAAGAAATGCGCTATTTGATGGGAATTTTGCATCTTAATTTTCATACAAATTTACATTATTTTATTAATATTCGGTATATTTATTTTGATACGATTTCACATTATTCTATTTGTTTTTTGTATATATATTTTTTATACATATTTAAATTATTTAATGTGTATCTTGCATATATATTTCATACAAATTTATTATCTATTATTTATTTTCATACAAATACATTCTTTTCATGATATTTTGTTTATTTATTTTGACACGAATTTAATTAGATATGTATTTTGTATATATATTTTATACGTATTTACATAATTTCATGTGTATTTTGTATATATATTTATAGAAATCTACGTTATTTTATGTGTATTCGTATATATATTTTGAAACAAATTTACTTTGTTTTATATGTATTTTTGAATATCTCTTTCAATACATATTTACCTTACTGTATATGCATTTTGTATATTTATTTCAATACAAATTTAAATATTTTATGTGTTTTTTTTGGTATATATATTTTTATAAAAAATGCGCTATTTTATATGAATTTTGCATCTTTCTTTTCATACAAATTTACATTATTTTATTGATATTCTGTGTATTTATATTGATAGGATTTTACATTATTTTATTTCTTTTTTGTAAATATTTTTTTATACACATTTACATTATTTAATGTGTATCTTGCATATATATTTTATACAAATTTTCGTTATTTTGAGTGTATTTGTTTATATATTTTCATTCAAATTTACATTATTCTATGTGTATTTTGTATATGTATTTCAATACAAATTTACCTAATTTTATGTGTATTTTGTATATTTCTTTTCATACAAATTTTAAATATTTTTGTGTATTTTTGTATATAGTTTTATACAAATTTAGGTTATTCTATGTACGCATTTACTTTATTTAATGTGTGTTTTGTATATATATTTTTATGCAAATTTACTTTATTTTATGTGCATTTTTGTACATATATTTTTTTAGAAATTTGCGTTAAATTATGTGTATTTGTATATGTTTTCTCATATTTTGTACAAATTACACATACAAAATAAACATAAAATAAGGTAAATTTGTAATGAAATATATGTACAAAATACACATAAAATAATGTAAATTTATATGAAAATATATATACAAATACACATAAAATACCATGAATTTGTATAAAATTATATACTCAAAATAAATATTAAATAATGTAAATGCGTATAAAAATATATATATACAAAGTACATATAAAATAATGTAAATTCGTATCAATATAAATCAACAAAATACCAATAAAATAATATATATTTGAATGAAAATAAATTTACAAAATACACATAACCTAACTAAAATTTGTATTGAAATATATACAAAAATACATAAAAATAATTTGAGTTTGAATGAAAATAGATATTCAAAATACACATAAAAATAGGTAAATTTCAAATAAAATATCGTAAATTTGTGTCAAAATATATAAACAAATACACATAAAATAACGTAAATTTGTATGAAAAATATATACAAAATACACATAGAATAATGTCAAATCGTATCAAAATAAATGAGCAGAATATCAATAAAATAACGTAAATTTGTATGAAAATAAAGATGCAAAATACCCATAAAATAAAGCATATTTTTTAAAATACATATAGAAAAATACACATAGAATAATTAAATTTGTATTAAAATTAATATACAAAATGCATATACAATAAATTTTAATTTGATTATATTAAATGAAATAAATATACAAAATAAACATAAAATAAGGTAAATTTGTAATAAAATATATGTAAGAATACACATAAGACAATATAAATTTGTATGAAAAATATATATACATATGCACATAAAATAACATGAATTTGTATAAAATTTGTTTCAAAATATATACGAATACACACAATAAAATAACGTAAATTTTTATGAAAATGTATATATAAAATACACATAAAATAATTTAAATACGTAGAAAAATATATATACAAAATACACATAAAATAATGTAAATTCGTAAAAAATTAAATACACAAAATTCAAATAAAAGAATGTATATTTGTCGGAAAATATATATACAAAAAACAAATAAAATAACTAAAATTTGTATAAAAATATATACAAAAATACACAAAATAATTTAAATTTGTTTGAAAATAGATATGCAAAATACACATAAAGTTAGGCAAATTTGTATTGAAATACATATACAAAACTCACATAAAATAAGGTAAATTTGTATGAAAATATATAAACAAATATATATAAAATAACGTAAATTTGGATAAAATATATATACAAAATATACATTAAATATTCTAAATATGTATAAAAATATATTATATTATATATATTTTTATTGATATTTGCGTTATTTATGTGTATTTTGTATATGTTTTCTCATAGAAATTTACATTATTTTATTGGTATTTTGTCTATTTATTTTGATACGAATTACATGATTATTTGTGTATTTTGTACATTTTTTTATACGTATTTACATTATTTAATGTGTATTTTGTTTATATATTTTTATACAAATTTACGTTATTATATGTGTATTTGTAAAAGTATTTTGATACAAATTTACATTATTTTATGTATTTTGTATATATATTTCAATTCAAATTTAGCTTATTTTATGTGTATTTTGTATATCTATTTATTTAAATACAAAATCAATTATTTTATGTTTTTTCGTTTATATTTTTATAAAAAATGCATTATTTTATGGGTATTTTGCATCTTAATTTTCATACAAATTTACATTATTTTATTAATATTTTCTGTATTTATTTTGATACGATTTTACATTATTTTATTTGTGTTTTGTATATATTTTTTTATACATATTTACATTATTTAATGTGTTTTTTGTATATATATTTGATACAAATTTACGTTATTTTAAGTCTATATGTTTATATATTTTCATAAAAATTTTCATTATTTTATGTGTATTTTGTATATGTATTCAATACAAATTTACCTAATTTTATATGTTTTTTGTATATTTATTTTCATACAAGTTTATATTATTTTTGTGTATTTTTGTATATAGTTTTATACAAATTTAGGTTATTTTATGTGTATTTTGTATATCTATTCTCATACAAATACACATTCTTTTCATGATATTTTGTTTATTTATTTTGACACGAATTAACATTATTTAATGTGCATTTTGTATATATATTTTTATACGTACTTACATTATTTCAAGTGTATTTTGTATATATATTTCTATAGAAGTCTGCGTTATTTTATGTGTATTCATATATATATTTTGAAACAAATTTACATTGTTTTATGTGTATTTTGCATATTTTTTTAATACAAATTTACCTTATTGTATGTGCAGTTTGTATATTAATTTTAATACAAATTTGATTAATCTATGTGTATTTTTGTATTTATATTTTTATAAAAATATGCTTTATTTTATGGTTATTTTGCATATTTATTTTCATACAAATTTACATTATTTTATTGATATTCTGTGTATTTATTTTGATATGATTTTACATTATTCTATGTGTATTTTGTATATATATTTTATATAAAATGTATTTGTTTTCATTTCATTCAAATCTACATTATTTTATGTGTTTTTTGTACATGTATTTAAATACAAATTTAACTAGTTATATGTGTTTTTTGTATATCTATTTTGTATGTATATTTTCATTGAAATTTACTCTATTTTATGAGTATTCGTATATATATTTTGATACAAATTTGCATTATTAATGTGTATTTTGCATATCTATTTCAATACAAATTTACTTTATTGTACGTGCATTTTGTATATTTATTTCAATACAAATTTAATTATTATATATGTATTTTTGTATATATATTTTTATGCAAATATGCGTTATTATATGGATATTTTGCAGCTTTATTTTCATACAAATTTACATTATTTTATTGATATTCTCTTTATTTATTTTGATACGATTTAACATTATTCTATGTGTTTTTTGTATATATTATTTTATATATATTTTACATTATTTAATGTTAATTTTGTATATATTTTTATCCAAATTTACATTATTTTATGTGTATTTGTTTATATTTTCATACATATTTACACTATTTTATGTGTTTTTGTATAAATATATATATTTTCTATATATACATTTCAATTCAAATTTAGCTTATTTTATCTGTATTTTGTATATCTATTTTCATACGAATTTATTTACTTGTGAATTTTGTATATAGTTTTATACAAATATACGTTATTTTATGTGTATTTTGTATATATATATTTATACAAATACACATTCTTTTATTGGTATTTTGTTTATTTATTTTGATACGAATTTACGTTATTTGATGTGTATTTTGTATACATTTTTTTATATTTATTTACTTCATTTTACGTGTATTTTGTATATATATTTTTATACAAATCTACGTTATTTTATGTGTATTCGTATATATATTTTGAAACAAATTTACATTGTTTATATGTATTTTGCATATCTATTTCAATACAGATTTACCTTATTGTATGTGTATTTTGTATATTTATTTTAATACAAATAAATTTTTTTAAGTGTATTTTTGTATATATATTTAAAAAAAAAGCGTTATTTTATGGGTATTTTGCTTCTTTATTTTCATACAAATTTACATTATTTTATTAATATTCTGTGTATTTATTTTGATACGATTTTACATTATTCTATTTGTGTTTTGTATATATTTTTTTATACAAATTTACGTTATTTTAAGTGTATTTGTTTATGTATTTTCATTCAAATTTACAGTATTTTATGTGTATTTTGTATATGTATTTCAATACAAATTTACCTAATTTTATGTGTATTTTGTATATATTTTCATAAAATTTAAATTATTTTTCTGTATTTTTGTATATAGTTTTATACAAATTTATGTTATCTTATGTGTATTTTTTATATTTATTTTCGTACAAATACACATTCTTTTATTGACATTTTGTTTATTTATTTTGACGCGAAATTACATTATTTAATGTGTATTTTGTATATATATTTTTATACGTATTTTCATCCTTTCATGTGTATTTTGTATATTTATAAAAAGAACGTATATTTGTAGGAAAATAAATATACAAAATACATAAAATTACAAAAATTTGAATAAAAATAGATACAAAAATACACAAAACTAATTTCAATTTGTATGAAAATAGATATACAGAATACACATATAATTAGTTAAATTTGTATTTAAATACATGTACAAAATTCACATAAAATAATGTAAATTTGTATGAAATGAAAACAAATTCACATAAAATAACGTACATTGGTATAAAATAGATATACAAAATATACATAGAATTATGTAAAATCGTATCAAAATAAATACACAGAATGTCAATAAAATAATGTAATTTTGTATGAAAATAAAGATGCAAAATACCCATAAAATAAAGCATATATTTTAAAAAATACATATACAAAAATACACATAGAATAGCTAAATTTGTATTAAAATTAATATACAAAATGCACGTACAATAAGGTAAATTTGTATTGAAAAAATATGCAAAATGCCCATAAAACAATGTATATTTGTTTCAAAATATATATACGAATACACATAAAATAACGTATATTTCTATAGAAATATATATACAAAATATACATGAAATGACGTAAATACGTATAAAAATATATGTACACAATACACATTAAATAAAGTAAATTCGCATCAAAATAAATAAACAAAATATCAATAAAAGAATGTGTATTTGTATGAAAATATATATATAAAATACACATAAAATATTGTAAATTTGAATAAAACTCTATACAAAATACACAAAAATAATTTAAATTTGTATAAAATATATATACAAAATACATGAAATTAGATAAATTTCTATTGAAATACATATACAAAATACACATAAAATAATGTAAATTTGAATAAAAATATATAAACAAATACACTTAAAATAACGAAAATTTGTATGAAATATATATAGAAAATACACATTAAATCATGTAAATATGTATAAGAAAATATATACAAAACACAAATAGAATAATGTAAAATAGTATCAAAATAAATACACAGAATATTAATAAAATAATGTAAATTTGTATGAAAATAAAGATGCAAAATACCCATAAAACAACGCATTTTATGAAAATATAAATACCAAAATGCACATAAAATATTTAAATTTGTATTACAATAAATATACAAAATGCACATACAATAAGGTAAATTTGTATTGAAATAGATATGCAAAATACATATAAAACAATGTAAATTTGTTTCAAAATATACATACGAATACTCATAAAATAACGTAGATTCCTATAAAATATATATACAAAATACACATAAAATGAAGTAAATACGTATAAGAAGATGTATACAAAATACACATAAAATAATGTAAATTCGTGTCAAAATAAATAAACTAAATGCCAATAAAAGAATGTTTACTTGTATAAATATAAATATACAAAATACACATAAAATAACGTAAAATTGTATAAAACTATATACAAAAATAAACAAAAATAATTAAATTTGTATGAAAATAGATATACAAAAGACACATAAAATAAGCTAAATTTGAATTGAAATAAATGTAGAAAATACATAAAATAATGTAAATTTGTATCAAAATATATATTCAAATACACATATAATAACGTAAATTTGTATAAAAATATATAAAAAAATACACATTAAATAAGGTAGATTTTTATTGAAATAGATATGCAGAAATACGTAAATACGTATAAAAGATATGTACGTAATGTAAAAAATTATATAATTAAAGATGCAAATTACCCATAAAATATCTTATATTTAAAAAAAATATATACAAAAATACACATAAAATAATTAAATTTGTATTAAAATAAATATAAAAAATACACATACAATAAGGTAGATTAGATATGCAAAAAACACATAAAATAATGAAAATTTTTATCAAAATATATACGAATACACACAATAAAACTACGTAAATATTTATGAAAATATATATACAAAATACACATAACATAATGTAAATACATTGAAAAATATATATAGAAAATAGACATAAAATAATATAAATTCGTATCAAAATAAATAAACAAAATTTCCTCTAAAAGAATGTATATGTGTAGGAAAATATATATACAAAATACAAATAAAAAAAAAGTTGTATAAAAATAATACAAAAATACAATAAATAGTTTAAATTTGTTTGAAAATAGATATGCAAAATACAAATGAAATTAGGCAAATTTTTATTGAAATACATATACAAAATACACATAAAATAATGTAAATTTGTATGAAAATATATAAACAAATACACATAAGATAACGTAAATTTCCATAAAATATATGTACAAATTATACATTAAATAATGTAAATATGTCTAAAAATATATATACAAAATACACAGAGTAATGTAAAATCGTATCAAAATAAATAAACAGACAATCAATAAAATAATGTAAATTTGTATGAAAATAAAGATGCAAAATACCCATATAAAAACGCATATTTGTTTAAAAATATATATACAAAAAACAATTAAAATAATTAAATTTGCATCAAAATAAATATACAAAAGGCACATACAATAAAGAAAATTTGTATTAAAATAGGTATGCGAAATACACATATATAATGTAAATTTGTATCAAAATATATATACGAATACACATAAAATAGAGTAAATTTCTATGAAAATATATATTCAAAATACATATAAAATTATGTAAATAAGTATAAAAATATATATATCAAATACACCTAAAATAATGAAAACTCGTTTCAAAATAAATAAACAAAATTCCGATAAAAGAATGTATATTTGTAGGAAAATAAATATACAAAATTCACATAAAATTACGAAAATTTGAATAAAAATATATACTAAAATGCACAAAATTAATTTCAATTTGTATGAAAATAGATATACATAATACACATATAATTAGTTAAATTTGTATTTAAATACATGTACAAAATACACATAAAATAATGTAAATTTGTATGAAATGAAAACAAATTCACATAAAATAACGTTCATTTGTATGAAATATATATACAAAATATACATAGAATAATGTAAAATCGTATCAAAATAAATACACAGAATATCAATAAAATGATGTAAATTTGTATGAAAATAAAGATGCAAAATTCCCAAAAATTTTCGCATTTTTTATAAAAATATATATACCAAAATACACATAAAATATTTAAATTTGTATTGAAATAAATATACAAAATGTATATACAGTAAGGTAAATTTGTATTGAAAGAGATATTCAAAAATACATATAAAACAATGTAAATCTGTTTCAAAATATATATACGAATACACATAAAATAAAGTAGATCTCTATAGAAATATATATACAAAATACATATGAAATTATGTAAATACGTATAAAAATATATATACAAAATACATATCAAATAATGTAAATTCGTGTCAAAATAAATAAACAAAATATCATGAAAAGAATGTGTATTTGTATGAAAATAGATCATAGATAATAAATTTGTATAAAATATATATGCAAGATACACATTAAATAATGTAAATATGTATAAAAAAGTATATACAAAAAACAAATAGAATAATGTAACATCGTGTCAAAATAAATAAACCGAATATTAATAAAATAATGTAAATTTGTATGAAAATAAAGATGCAAAATTCCCATCAAATAGCGCATTTCTTATAAAAATATATATACCAAAATACACATAAAATATTTAAATTTGCATTGAAATAAATATACAAAATGCACATACAATAAGGTAAATTTGTATTGAAAGAGATATGCAAAAATACATATAAAACAATGTAAATTTGTTTCAAAATATATATACGAATTCAAATAAAAAAACGTAGATTTCTATAAAAATATATATACAAAATACACATAAAATTAAGTAAATACGTATAAAAAAATGTATACAAAATACACATAAAATAATGTAAATTCGAATTAATACAAATGTAAATTTGAAAAAATATAAAAACAAATACACTTAAAATAACCTAAATTTGTATAAAATATATATGCAAGATACACATTAAATAATGTAAATGTATAAAAAATATATACGAAAAACAAATAGAATAATGTAAAATCGTATCAAAATAAATACACAGAATATCAATAAAATAATGTAAATTTGTATGAAAATAAAGATGCAAAATTCCCAAAAATTATCGCATTTTTCATAAAAATATATATACCAAAATACACATAAAATATTTAAATTTGTTTTGAAATATATATACAAAATGCATATACAGTAAGGTAAATTTGTATTAAAAGAGATATTCAAAAATACATATAAAACAATGTAAATGTGTTTCAAAATATATATACGAATACACATAAAATAAAGTAGATTTCTATAGAAATATATATACAAAATACATATGAAATTATGTAAATACGTATAAAAATATATATACAATATACATATCAAATAATGTAAATTCGTCAAAATAAATAAACAAAATATCATAAAAGAATGTGTATTTGTATAAAATAGATAATAGATAATAAATTTGAATAAAATATATATGCAAGATACTCATTAAATAATGTAAATATGTATATAAAAGTGTATACAAAAAACAAATAGAATAATGTAAATTCGTATCAAAATAAATACACCGAATATTAATAAAATAATGTAAATTTGTATGAAAATAAAGATGCAAAATTCATAAAATAGCGCATTTTATAAAAATATATACAAAATACACATAAACTATTTAAATTGTTATTGAAAGAAATATACAACATGAACATAAAATAAGGTAAATTTGTATTGAAAGAGATATGCAAAATACATATAAAACAATGTAAATTTGTTTCAAAATATATATTCGAACAGAAATAAAAAACGTAGATTTTTATAAAAATATATATACAAAATACACATAAAATTAAGTAAATACGTATAAAAAAAATTTATTAAAAATACACATAAAATAATGTAAATTCGATTTAAAATAAATAAACAAAATACCAATAAAAAAATGTGTATTTGGATAAATATAAATATACAAAATACATATACAAAATAAACATAAAATAAGGTAGATTTGTAATAAAATATATGTACAAAATACACATAAAATAATGTAAATTTATATGAAAATATATATACAAATACACCTAAAATACCATGAATTTGTATAAAAATATATATTCAAAATAAATATTAAATAATGTAAAAGCGTATAAAAATATATATCCAAAGTACATATAAAATAATGTAAATTCGTATCAATATAAATCAACAAAATATATATATATATATATATATATATATATATATATATATATATATATATATATATATATATATATATATATATATATATATATATATATATATATATATATATATATATATATATATATATGAATGAAAATAAATTTACAAAATACACATAACATAACTAAATATGTATTAAAATATATACAAAATACATAGAAATAATTTGAGTTTGTATGAAAATAGATATTCAAAATACTCAAAAAATAGGTAAATTTCTTTTGAAATGTATATACAAAATACACATAAAATATTGTAAATTTGTGTCAAAATATATAAACAAATACACATAAAATAACGTAAATTTGTATGAAAAATATATACAAAATACACATAGAATAATGTCAATTCGTATCAAAATAAATACACAGAATATCAATAAAATAATGTAAATTTGTATGAAAATAAAGATGCAAAATACCCAAAAAATAAAGCATATGTTTATAAAAATACAGATACAAAAATACACATCGAATAATTAAATTTGTATTAAAATTAATATACAAAATGCGTATATAAAAAGATAAATATGTATTGAAAAAATATGCAACATACACGTTTACATACAAATTTATATTATTTTATTTGTATTTTGTTTATTTATTTGATACGAATTACATGATTATATGTATTTTGTACACATTTTTTATACGTATTTACATTATTTAATGTGTATTTTGTTTATATATTTCATACAAATTTACGTTATTATATGTATTTGTATAAATATTTGATACAAATTTACTTTTTTCATGTATTTTGTAAATATATTTCAGTTCAAATTTAGCTTATTTTGTGTGTATTTTGTATATATTTTATACAAATTTAATACTTCTGTGTATTTATGTATATAGTTTTACATAATTTTATGTTATTTTATGTGTATTTTGTATATTTATATTTAAATACACATTCTTTATTGGTATTTTGTTTATTTATTTTGATACGAATTTACATTATTTTATGTGTATTTTGTATACATTTTTATACGTATTTACTTAATTTTATGTATGTATATATATATATATATATATATATATATATATATATATATATATATATATATATATATATATATATATATATATATATATATATATATATATATATATATATATATATATATATATATATATATATAGAAATCTACGTTATTTTATGTGTATTCGTATACATATTTTGAAAGAAATTTACAGTTGTTTATATGTATTTTGCGTATCTATTTCAATACAAATTTACCTTATTGTAAGTGTTTTTTATATATTTATTTTAATACAAATCTTATTTTTTTTATGTGTATTTTCGTATATATATTTTTATAAATAAAAAAAAATGCGTTATTTTACGGGTATTTTGCCTCTTTAATTTCATACAAATTTACATTATTTTATTAATATTCTGTGTATTTATTTTGATACGATTTTACATTATTCTATTTGAGTTTTGTATATATATTTTTTTATCCAAATTTACGTTATTTTAAGTGTATTTGTTTATGTATTTTCATTCAAATGTACATTATTTTATGTGTATTTTGTATATGTATTTCCATACAAATTTACCTAATTTTATGTGTATTTTGTATATTTATTTTCATACAAATTTAAATATTTTTGTGTATTTTTGTATATAGTTTGATACAAATTTAGGTTATTTTATGTGTATTTTGAATATCTATTAATTAAGTAAATACGTATAAAAAAAATGTATACAAAATACACATAAAATAATGTGAATTCGAATTAAAATAAATAAACAAAATACCAATAAAAGAATGTGTATTTGGATAAATATAAATTACAAAATACACATAAAATAACGTAAATTTGTATAAAACTATATACAAAAATACACAGATGTAATTAAATTCGTATGAAAATATTTATTCAAAATACAGATAAAATAAGCTAAATTTTAATTGAAATGTATATACAAAATACATAAAATAATAGAAATTTGTATCAAAATATTTATAAAAATACATATAATAACGTAAATTTGTTTAAAAATATATAAACAAAATACACATTAAATTATGTAAATACGTATAAAAAATATTTACAAAATACACATATAGTCATGTAATTCGTATCAAACTAAATAAACAAAATAGCAATAAAATAATGTAAATTTGTATGAAAAAACATATACAAATACATATAAAATAACGCAATTTCTATAAAAATATATGTCACAAAATGAACGTAAAATAAATTATCTTTGGATAAAAATACATATACAAAAAATGTATTAAAAATGCACATAAAATAACCTAAATTTGTATAAAACTAAATACACAAAATACACAAAATAATTTAAATTTGTATGAAAAGAAATATACAAAATACACATAAAATTAGGTTAATTTCTATTGAAATACATATACAAAATACACATAAAATAATGTAAATTTGAAAGAAAATATATAAACAAATACACATATAATAACGTAAATTTGTATGAAATATATATACAAATACACATTAAATAATGTAAATATGTATAAAAAAAATTTATACAAAACACAATAGAATAATGTAAAATCGTATCAAAATATATACACAGAATATTAATAAAATAATGTAAATTTGTATGAAAATTAAGATGCAAAATACCTATAAAATAACGCATGTTTTATAAAATTATTGATACCAAAATACACATAAAATATTTGAATTTGTATCAAAATAAATATACAAAATGCACATACAATAAGGTAAATTTGTATTGAAATAGATATGCAAAATACATATAAAATAATGTAAATTTGTTTCAAAATATATATGCGAATACACATAAAATAACGTAGATTTCTATAAAAATACATATACAAAATACACATAAAATTAAGTAAATACGTATAAAAAAATGTATACAAAATACACATAAAATAATGTAAATTCGTATAAATATAAATAAACAATATAGCAATAAAAGAAAGTGTATTTGTATAAATATAAATATACAAAATGCACATAAAATAACGTTAATTTATATAAAACTATATACATAAAATAACGCAAATTTCTATAAAAATATATGTACAAAAATGAACATCAAATAAATTTGCATAAAAATATATATACAAAACACACATTAGATAATGTAAATGAGCATAAAAATATGTATACAAAATACCTATGAAATAATCTAAATTCGTATCGAGTTAAATAAAGAAAATATCAATAAAATAATGTATTTTTGGATGAAAATATATATACAAAATACACATAAAATAACCTAAATACAAATACAAATATACACATAAAATAATTTAAAATTGAATGAAATAAATATACAAAATAAACATAAAATAAGGTAAATTTGTAATGAAATATATGAAAAAATACACATTAAATAATATAAATTTTTATGAAAATATATATACAAATACACATTAAATAACATGAATTTGTATAAAATTTGTATCAAAATATATACTTATACACACAATAAAATAACGTAATTTTTTTATGAAAATGTATATACAAAATACACATAAAATAATTTAAATACGTAGAAAAATATATATACAAAAAACACATAAAATAATGTAAATTTGTATGAAAATATATAAACAAATACACATAAAATAATGTAAATTTGGATAAAATATATATAAAAAATGAACATTAAATAATGTAAATATGTATAAAAAAAATATACAAAATACACATAGAATAATGTTAAATCGTATGAAAATAAATAAAGAGAATATCAATAAAATAATGTAAATTTGTATGAAAATAAAGATGCAAAATATCCATATAATAACGCATATTTACATAAAAATATATATAGAAAAATACATATAAAATAGTTAAGTTTGTGTTAAAATAAATATACAAAATGCACGTACAATAAAGTAAATTTGTATTGAAATAGATATGCAAAATACACATCAATAATGTAAATTTGTATCAAAATATATATACGAATACTCATAAAATAGAGTAAATTTCTATGAAAATATACATACAAAATCGATATACAAAATACACATATAACTAGTTAAATTTGTATTTAAATACATGTTCAAAAAACACATAAAATAATGTAGATTTGTATGAAATGAAAACAAATACATTTTATATAAAATATATATACAAAATACACACAGAATAATGTAAAATCATATCAAAATAAATACACAGAATATCAATAAAATAATGTAAATTTGTATGAAACTAAAGATGCAAAATACCCATAAAATAAAGCATATTTTTATAAAAATACATATACAAAAATACACATAGATTAATCAAATTTGTATTAAAATTAATATACAAAATGCACATACAATAAGGTAAATTTGTATTGAAAAAATATGCAAAATACACATAAGATAATGTAAATTTGTTTCAAAATATATATACGAATACACATAAAATAACGCAGATTTCTATAGAAATATATATACAAAATACACTTGAAATAATGTAAATACGTATAAAAATATATATACAAAATACACATTAAATAATGTTAATTCGTGTCAAAATAAATAAACAAAATATCATGAAAAGAATGTGTATTTGTATGAAAATAGATATACAAAATACACATAAAATAACCTAAATTTGTATAAAACTATATACAAAAATACACAAAAATAGTTTAAACTTGTATGAAAATAAACATACAAAAAACATATAAAAATAGGTAAATTTGTATTGAAATACTTATACAAAATACACATAAAATAATGTAAATTTGAATGAAAATATATAAACATATAGACTTAAAATAACGTAAATTTGTATCAAATATATATACAAAAAACACAATAAATAATGTAAATATGTATAAAAAAATATATACAAAACACAAATAAAATAATGTAAAATCGTATCAAAATAAATACAGAAAATATTAATAAAATAATGTAAATATGTATGAAAATTAAGATGCAAAATACCCATAAAATAACGCATTTTTTATAAAAATATAAATACGAAAAAACATAAAATATTTGATTTTGTATTAAAATAAATAGATATACAAAATACACATAAAATAAGCTAAATTTGAATTGAAATATATATACAAAATACATAAAATAATGTAAATTTGTATCAAAATACCTATACAAATACACATATAATAACGTAAATTTGTATAAAAATATATAAACAAAATACACATTAAATAATGTAAATACGTATAAAAAAATGTAAAAAATACACAAATAACCATGTAATTCGTATCAAAATAAATAGACAAAATACCAATAAAATAATGTAAATTTCTATGAGAAAACATATACAAAATACACATAAATAACGCAAATATCAATAAAAATATATATAATATAATATATTTTTTACATATTTAAAATATTTAATGTATATTTTGTATATATATATTTTATCCAAATTTACGTGATTTTATATGTATTTGTTTATATATTTTCATACAAATTTACATTATTTTATGTGAGTTTTGTATATGTATTTCAATACAAATTTGCCTAACTTCATGTGTATTTTGCATATCTATTTTCAAACAAATTTAAATTATTTTTGTGTATATTTGTATATATTTTTATACAAATTTTAGTTATTTTATTTGTTTTTTGTATATATATTTTCCTACAAATATACATTCTTTTATTGGAATTTTGTGTATTTAATTTTTTACGAATTTACATTATTTTATGTGTATTTTGTATATATAATTTTCTACGTATTTAAACTATTTTATGTGTATTTTATATATACATTTTCATAAAAATTTACGTTATTTTATTGTGTGTATTCGTATATATTTTGAAACATTTTATACAAATTCATGTTATTTTATGTGTATTTGTATATATATTTTCATACAAATTTATATTATTTTATGTGTATTCTTACATATATTTTATTACAAATTTACCTTATTTTATGTTTATTTTGTATATTTATTTCATTCAATTTTAAATTATTTAATGTGTATATTTGTATTTGTATTTAGGTTATTTTATGTGTGTTTTCTATATATATTTTTATATATTTTCATCCAAAATTACATTATTTTATTGTTATTTTCTTAATTTAACTCGATACGAATTTAGATTATTTCATAGGTATTTTGTATACATATTTTTATACTCATTTACATTATCTAATGTGTGTTTTGTATATATTTTCTTATGCAAACTAATTTTATGTGCATTTTTGTACATATATTTTTATAGAAACTTAAAACGTTATTTTATGTGTATTTTGTGTATGTTTTCTCATACAAATTTACATTATTTAATTAGTTTTTTGTTTATTTATTTCGATACGAATGACTTGATTATTGGTGTATTTTGTAAATATTTTTTTATACGTATTTACATTACTTAATGTGTATTTTGTTTATATATTTTTTTTACAAATTTACGTTATTATATGTGTATTTGTTAAAAATATTTTGAAACGAATTTACTTTATTTTATATATTTTGTATATATATTTCAATTCAAATTTAGCTTATTTTGTGTGTATTTTGTATATCTATTTTCATACAAATTTAATTACTTCTGTGTATTTTTGTATATAGTTTTATACAAATTTACGTTATTTTATGTGCATTTTGTATATTTATATTTATACAAATACACATTCTCTTATTGGTATTTTGTTTATTTATATTTATACGAATTTACATTATTTTATGTGTATTTTGTATACATTTTTGATTCGTATTTACTTAATTTTATTTGTATTTTATATATATATATTTATAGAAATCTACGTTATTTTATGTGTATTCGTATATATATTTTGAAACAAATTTACATTGTTTTATATGTTTTTTGCATATCTATTTCAATACAAATTTACCTTATTGTATGTGCATTTTGTATATTTATTTTAATATAAATTCAAATATTTTATGTGTATTTTGGTATATATAATTTTATAAAAAATGCGTTATTTTATAGGTATTTTGCATCTTAGTTTTCATACAAATGTACATTATTTTATTAATATTCTGTGTATATATTTTGATACGATTTTATATTATATTATTTGTGTTTTGTATATATTTTTTTATACATATTTTCATTATTTAATGTGTATTTTTTATATATATATTTTATTCAAATTAACGTCATTTTAAGTGTATTTGTTTATATAATTTCATTCAAATTTACATTATTTTAAGTGTATTTTGTATATGTATTTCAATAAAAACTTACCTAATTTTATGTGTATTTTGTGTATTTATTTTCATACAAATTTAAATTATTTTTGTGTTTTTTTGTATATACATATAGAGTAAATTTCTATGAAAATATATATTCAAAATACATATATTATTATGTAAATAAGTATAAAAATATATATATCAAATACACCTAAGAAAATAAAAATTCGTATCAAAATAAATAAATAAAATTCCGATAAAAGAACGTATATTTGTAGGAAAATAAATATACAAAATACACATAAAAATACGAAAATTTGAATAAAACTATATACAAAAAAACAAAAAAATAAATTTCAATTTGTATGAAAATAGATATACAAAATACACATATGATTAGTTAAATTTGTATTTAAATACATGTACAAAATACACATAAAATAATGTAAATTTGTATGAAATGAAAACAAATTCACATAAAATAACGTACATTTGTATAAAATAGATATACAAAATATACATAGAATAAAGTAAAATCGTATCAAAATAAATACACAGAATATCAATAAAATAATGTAATTTTGTATGAAAATAAAGATGGAAAATACCCATAAAATAAAGCATATTTTTTTTAAAATACATATTCAAGAATACACATAGAATAATTAAATTTGTATTAAAATTAATATACAAAATGCACGTACAATAAGGGAAATTTGTATTGAAAAAATATACAAAATGCACATAAAACAATGTATATTTGTTTCAAAATATATATACGAATACATATAAAATAACGTATATTTCTATAGAAATATATATACAAAATACACATGAAATGACGTTAATACGTATAAAAATATATATACACAATACACATTAAATAATGTAAATTCGCATCAAAATAAATAAACAAAATATCAATAAAAGAATGTGTATTTGTATGAAAATAGATATACAAAATACACATAAAATATTGTAAATTTGTATAAAACTCTATTAAAAAATACACAAAAATAATTTAAATTTGTATAAAAATATATATACAAAATACACATAAAACTAGTTAAATTTCTATTGAAATACATATACAAAATACACATAAAAAAATGTAAATTTGAATGAAAATATATAAACAAATACACTTAAAATAACGTAAATTTGTATGAAATATATATAGAAAATACACATTAAATAATGTAAATATGTATAAAAAAATATATACAAAACACAAATAGAATAATGTAAAATAGTATCAAAATAAATACACAGAATATTAATAAAATAATGCAAATTTGTATGAAAATAAAGATGCAAAATACCCATAAAACAAAGCATTTTTTATGAAAATATATATACCAAAATACACATAAAATATTTAAATTTGTATTACAATAAATATACAAAATGCACATAAGATGAGGTAGATTTGTATTGAAATAGATATGCAAAATACACATTAAACAATGTAAATTTGTTTCAAAATATATATACGAATAAACATAAAATAACGAAGATTTCTATAAAAATATATATACAAAATACACATAAAATGAAGTAAATACGTATAAGAAAATGTTTACAAAATACACATCAAATAATGTAAATTCGTATCAAAATAAATAAACTAAATGCCAATAAAAGAATGTTTACTTGTATAAATATAAATATAACAAATTCACATAAAATTACGTAAAATTGTATAAAACTATATACAAAAATAAACAAAAATAATTAAATTTGTATGAAAATAGATATACAAAAGACATAAAATAAGCTAAATTTGAATTGAAATAAATATAGAAAATACATAAAATAATGTAAATTTGTATCAAAATATATATTCAAATACACATATATTAAAATCAATATACAAAATGCGTATATAATAAGGTAAATTTGTATTGAAAAAATATGCAACATACACGTTTACTCATACAAATTTATATTATTTTATTGGTATTTTGTTTATTTATTTTGATACGAATTACATGATTATATGTGTATTTTGTACATATTTTTTTATACGTATTTACATTATTTAATGTGTATTTTGTTTATATATTTTCATACAAATTTACGTTATTATATGTGTATTTGTATAAATATTTTGATACAAATTTACTTTATTTCATGTATTTTGTATATATATTTCAATTCAAATTTAGCTTATTTCGGGTGTATTTTGTATATATTTTCATACAAATTTAATTACTTCTGTCTATTTTTGTATATAGTTTTATATAGATTTACGTTATTTTATGTGTATTTTGTATATTTATATTTATACAAATACACATTCTTTTATTGCTATTTTGTTTATTTATTTTGATACGAGTTTACATTATTTTATGCGTATTTTGTATACATTTTTTTATACGTATTTACTTCATTTTATGTGTATTTTGTATATATATTTTTATAGAAATCTACGTTATTTTATGTGTATTCGTATATATATTTTGAAACAAATTTACATTGTTTTATATGTATTTTGCATATCTATTTCAATACAAATTTACCTTATTGTATGTGTTTTTTGTATATTTATTTTAATACAAATTTTATTTTTTGATGTATATTTTGGTATATATATTTTTATAAATAAAAAAAATGCGTTATTTTATGGGTATTTTGCTTCTTTATTTTCATACAAATTTACAATATTTTATTAATATTCTGTGTATTTATTTTGATACGATTTTACATTATTCTATTTGTGTTTTGTACATATTTTTTTTATACAAATTTACGTTATTTTAAGTGTATTTGTTTATGTATTTTCATTTAAATTTACATTATTTTATGTGTATTTTGTGTATGTATTTCAATACAAATTTACCTAATTTTATGTGTATTTTGTATATTTATTTTCATACAAATTTAAAATATTTTTGTGTATTTTTGTATATAGTTTGATACAAATTTAGGTTATTTTATGTGTATTTTGTATATCTATTTTTATACAAATACACATTCTTTTACTGATATTTTGTTTATTTATTTTGACGCGAATTTACATTATTTAATGTGTATTTTGTATATATATTTTTATACGTATTTACATCATTTCATGTGTATTTTATATAGTTTTAAACAAATTTATATAATTTAATGTGTATTTTGTATATATATATATATATATATATATATATATATATATATATATATATATATATATATATATATATATATATATATATATATATATATATATATATATATATATATATATATATATATATATATATATATATATATATATATATATATATATATATATATATATATATATATATATATATATATATATATATATATATATATATATATTTGTACAAATACACATTCTTTTATTGGTATTTTGTTTATTTATTCTGATACTAATTTACATTATTTTATGTGTATTTTGTATACATTTTTTATACGTATTTACTTAATTTTATGTGTATTTTGTATATATATTTTTATAGAAATCTACCTTATTTCATGTGTATTCGTATATATATTTTGAAACAAATTTACATTGTTTATATGTATTTTGCATATCTATTTTTGTGTATTCTGTATTTATTTTTGTTATACATAGAATAATGTAAAATCGTATCAAAATAAGTACACAGAATATCAATAAAATAATTTAAATTTATATGAAAATAAAGATGCAAAATACCCATAAGATAAAGCATATTTTTTTAAAAAAATACATATACAAAAATACACATAGAATAATTAAATTTGTATTAAAATTGATATACAAAATGCACACATACAATAAGGTAAATTTGTATAGAAAAAAAACGCAAAATACAAATAAAACAGTGTAAATTTGTCTCAAAATATATATACGAATACACATAAAATAACGTAGATTTCTATAGAAATATATATACAAAATACACATGAAATTATGTAAATATATATATATATATATATATATATATATATATATATCTATATATATATATATATATATATATATATATATATATATATATATATATATATATATATATATATAAAATACATATTAAGTAATGTAAATTCGTGACAAAATAAATAAACAAAATATCATGAAAAGAATGTGTATTTGTATGAAAATAAATAATAGATAATAGATTTGTATGTAATATATATGCAAGATACATTTAAATAATGTAAATATGTATAAAAAAAAATATATACAAAAAACAAATAGAATAATGTAAAATCGTATTAAAATAAATACACCGAATATTAATAAAATAATGTAAATTTGTATGAAAATAAAGATGCAAAATTCCCATCAAATAGCGTATTTCTTAAAAAAATATATATACCAAAATACACATAAAATATTTAAATTTGTATTGAAATAAATATACAAAATGCACATACAATAAGGTAAACTTCTATTGAAAGAGATATGCAAAAATACATATAAAACAATGAAAATTTGTTTCAAAATATATATACGAATACACATAAAATAACGTAGATTTCTATAAAAATATATATACAAAATACACATAACATTAAGTAAATACGTATAAAAAAATGTAAACAAAATACACATAAAATAATGTAAATTCGAAACAAAATAAATAAACAAAATACCAATAAAAGAATGTATATCTATTTATTTTAATACAAAATCAAATATTTTATGTTTTTTCGTATATATATTTTTATAAAAAATGTGTTATTTTATAGGTATTTTGCATCTTAATTTTCATACAAATTTACATTATTTTATTAATATTTTCTGTATTTATTTTGATACGATTTTACATTATTTTATTCATGTTTTGTATATATATTTTTTATACATATTTACATTATTTAATGTGTTTTTTGTATATATATTTGATACATATTTACGCTATTTTAAGTTATTTTATGTGTATTTGTTTATATATTTTGACACAAATTTACAATATTTAATGAGTATTTTGTATATATATTTCAAAAGAAATTTACCTAGTTTTATATGTATTTTGAATATCTATTTTCATACAAACTCAAATTATTTTTATGTATTTTTGTATATATTTCCATACAAATTTTAGTTATGTTATGTGTATTTTGTAAATCTATTTTCATTCAAATATATATTATTTGATTGGTATTTTGTTGATTTATATTGATACGAATTTACATTATTTTATATGTACTTTGAATATATATTTTTATACGCATTTACATTATTTAATATTTATTTTGAATATATAATTTTATAGAAACTCATGGTATTTTATGTGTTTTTGTATATATATTTTCATATAAATTTACATTATTTTATGTGTATTTTGTACATATATTTCATTACAAATTTACCTTATTTTATGTTTATTTTGTATGTGTATTTTGTACATTTATATTTATACAAATACACATTCTTTTATTGGTATTTTGTTTATTTAATTTGTTTCGAGTTTACATTATTTTATGTGTATTTTGTTTACATTTTTTTATACGTATTTACTTAATTTTATGTGTATTTTGTATATATATTTTTATAGAAATCTACGTTATTTTATGTGTATTCGTATATATATTTTGAAACAAATTTACATTGTTTTATATGTATTTTTGCATATCTCTTTCAATAGAAGTTTACCTTATTGTATGTGCATTTTGTATATTTATTTCAATACAAATTTAAATATTTTATGTGTATACATGTACAAAAAATACATAAAATAATGTAGATTTGTATGAAATGAAAACAAATACATTTTATATAAAATATATATACAAAATACACATAGAATAATGTAAAATCATATTAAAATAAATACACAGAATATCAATAAAATATTATAAATTTGTATGAAAATAAAGATGCAAAATACAAAGAAAATAACGCATATTTTTATAAATATACATATACAAAAATACACATAGATTAATCAAATTTGTATTAAAATTAATATACAAAATGCACATACAATAAGATAAATTTGTATTGAAAAAATATGCAAAATACACATAAAACAATGTAAATTTCTTTCAAAATATATATACGAATACACATAAAATAACGCAGATTTCTATAGAAATATATAAACAAAATACACTTGAAATAATGTAAATACGTATAAAAATATATATACAAAATACACATTAAATAATGTTAATTCGTGTCAAAATAAATAAACAAAATATCATGAAAAGAATGTGTATTTGTATGAAAATAGATATACAAAATGCACATAAAATAACCTAAATTTGTATAAAACTATAAACAAAAATACACAAAAATAATTTAACTTGTATGAAAATAAATATACAAAAAACATATAAAATTAGGTAAATTTGTATTGAAATACATATACAAAATACACATAAAATAATGTAAATTTGAATGAAAATATATAAACATATAGACTTAAAATAACGTAAATTTGTATCAAATATATATACAAAAAACACCTTAAATAATGTAAAAATGTATAAAAAAAATATATACAAAACACTAATAAAATAATGTAAAATCGTATCAAAATAAATACAGAAAATATTAATAAAATAATGTAAATTTGTATGAAAATTAAGATGAAAAATACCCATAAAATAACGCATTTTTTATAAAAATATATATACGAAAAAATATAAAATATTTGATTTTGTATTAAAATAAATAGATATACAAAATACACATAAAATAAGCTAAATTAAATGAAAAATATATACAAAATACACATAGAATAATGTAAAATCGTATCAAAATAAATACACAGAATATCAATAAAATAATGTAATTTTGTATGAAAATAAAGATGCAAAATACCCATAAAATAAAGCATATTTATTTAAAAATACATATACAAAAATACACATAGAATAATTGTATTAAAATTAATATACAAAATGCACGTACAATAAGGTAAATTTGTATTGAAAAAATATACAAAATGCACATTAAAGCGTAAATTTGTTTAAAAATATATATACGAATAAACATAAAATAACGTAGATTTCTATAGAAATATATATACAAAATACATATGAAATGATGTAAATACGTATAAATATATATATATATATATATATATATATATATATATATATATATATATATATATATATATATATATATATATATATATATATATATATATATATATATATATATATATATATATATATATATATATATATACAAAATACACATTAAATAATTTAAATTCTCGTCAAAATAAATAAACAAAATATCAATAAAAGAATGTGTAGTTGTATGAAAATAGATATACAAAATACTCATAAAATAACCTAAGTTTGTATAAAACTATATACAAAAATACACAAAAAAAATTTAAATTTGTATGAAAATAAATATACAAAATACACATAAAATTAGGTAAATTTGTATTGAAATACATATACAAAATACACATAAAATAATGGAAATTTGATTGAAAATATATAAACATATACACTTAAAATAACGTAAATTTGTATCAAATATATATACAAAATACTAATTAAATAATGTAAATATGTATAAAAAAATATATACAAAACACAAATAGAATAATGTAAAATCGTAACAAAATAAATACACAGAATATTAATTAAATAATGTAGATTTGTATGAAAATAAAGATGCAAAATAGCCATAAAATAACGTATTTTTTATAAAAATATATATACCAAAATACACATAAAATATTAAAATTTGTATTAAAATAAATATACAAAATGCACATACTGTAAGGTAAATTTGTATTGAAATAGATATGCAAAATACATATTAAACAATGTAAATTTGTTTCAAATTATATATACGAATACACATAAAATAACGTTGATTTCTATAAAAAAATATATACAAAATACACATAAAATGAAGTAAATAAGTATAAAAAAATGAATACAAAATACACATAAAAATCGTATCAAAATAAATAAACAAAATACCAGTAAAAGAATGTGTATTTCTATAAATATAAATATACAAAATACACATAAAATATCGTAAATTTGTATAAAACTATATACAAAAATACACAGAACAAATACACATTCTTTTATTGGTATTTTGTTTATTTATTTTGTTTCGAATTTATATTATTTTATGTGTATTTTGTTTACATTTTTTTATACGTATTTACCTAATTTTATGTGAATTTTGTATATATATTTTTATAGAAATCTACGTTATTTTATGTGTATTCGTATATATATTTTGAAACAAATTTACAATTTTTATTATGTATTTTTGCATATCTCTTTCAACAGAAGTTTACCTTATTGTATGTGCATTTTGTATATTTATTTCAATACAAATTTAAATATTTTATGTGTATTTTGGTATATATATTTTTATAAGAAATGCGCTATTTGATGGGAATTTTGCATCTTTATTTTTATACAAATTTACATTATTTTATTAATATTCAGTGTATTTATTTTGATACGATTTTACATTATTCTATTTGTTTTTTGTCTATCTTTTTTTTTATACATATTTACATTATTTAATGTATATCTTGCATATATATTACATACAAATTTATTATCTATTATTTATTTTCATACAAATACACATTCTTTTCATGATATTTTGTTTATTTATTTTGTCACGAGTTTATATTACTTAATATGTATTTTATATATATATATATATTTTTATACGTATTTAAATAATTTCATGTGTATTTTGTATATATATTTCATAGAAATCTACGTTATTTTATGTGTATTCGTATATATATTTTGAAACAAATTTACACTGTTTTATTTGTATTTTGCGTTTTTTTTTTTCAATACAAATTTACGTTTTTGTATGTGTGCATTTTGTATATTAATTTTAATACAAATTTAATTATTCTATGTATATTTTTGTATATGTATTTAAAAAAAAAAATATGCTTTACCTTATGGATATTTTGCATCTTTATTTTCATACAAATTTAAATTATTTTATTGATATTCTGTGTACCTATTTTGATACGATTTTACATTATTCTAAGTATAACAAAAAAAATACAGAATACACAAAAATAGATATGAAAAATACATATAAACAATGTAAATTTGTTTCAAAATATATATACGAATACACATGAAATAAGGTAGATTCCTATAAAAATATATTTACAAAATACTCATAAAATTAAGTAAATACGTATAAAAAATGTATACAAAATACACATAAAATAATGTAAATTATTATCAAAATAAATAAACAAAATACCAATAAAAGAATGTGTATTTGTAAAAATATATATATACAAAACACACATTAAATAATATAAATTTGTTTAAAACTATACAAAATACACATGAAATGATGTAAATACGTATAAAAATATATATACAAAATACACATTAAATAATGTAAATTCGCGTCAAAATAAATAAACAAAATATCAATAAAAGAATGTGTATTTGTATGAAAATAAATATACAAAATACACATAAAATAACCTAAATTTGTATCAAACTATACACAAAAATACACAAAAATATTTTAAATTTGAATGAAAATAAATATACAAAAGACACATAAAATTAGGTAAATTTGTATTGAAATACATACACAAAATACACATAAAATAATGTAAATTTGAATGAAAATACATAAACAAATACACTTAAAATAACGTAAATTTGTATAAAAAAATATGTACAAAACACAAATAGAATAATGTAAAATCGTATCAAAATAAATACACAGAATATTAATAAAATAATGTAAATTTGTATGAAAATAAAGCAAAATACCCATAAAATAACGCATTTTTTTTATTTATAAAAATATATATACCAAAATACACATCAAAAAATTAATTTGTATTAAAATAAATATACAAAAAACACATACAAAAAGGTAAATTTGTATTGAAATAGATATGCAAAATACATATAAAACAATGTAAATTTGTTTCAAAAATATATATACGAATACACATAAAATAACGTTGATTTCTATAAAAATATATATACAAAATACACATTAAATGAAGTAAATACGTATAAAAAAATGTATACAAAAAACATATAAAATAATGTAAACTCGTATCAAAATAAATAAACAAAATACCAATAAAAGAATCTGTATTTGTATAAATATAAATAAACAAAATACACATAAAATAACATAAATTTATATATAACTATATACAAAAATACACAGAAGTAATTAAATTTGTATGAAATATATACAAAATACACACAAAATAAGCTAAATTTGAATTGAAATATATATACAAAATACATGAAATAAAGTAAATTTGTATCAAAATATTTATACAAATACACATATAATAACATAAATTTGTATGAAAATATATAAACAAAATACACATTAAATAATTTAAATACGTATAAAAAAATATGTACAAAATACACATATAATCATGTAATTCGTATCAAAATAAATAAACAAAATACCAATAAAATAATATAAATTTGTATGAGTAAACGTGTATGTTGCATATTTTTTCAATACAAATTTACCTTATTATATACGCATTTTGTATATTAATTTTAATACAAAATTAATTATTCGATGTGTATTTTTGTATCTGTATTTTTTTAACATATGCTTTATTTTTTGGGTATTTTGCATCTTTATTTTCATACAAATTTACATTATTTTATTGATATTCTGCTCATTCATTTTGATACGAATTGACCTTATTGTATGTGTATTTTATATATATTTTTCATACAAATTTACGTTATTTTATGTGTATTTGTTTATATATTTTGACAGAAATTTACAATATTTTATGGGTATTTTGTATATACATTTCAAAAGAAATTTACCTAGTTTTATGTGTATTTTGTATATCTATTTTCATACAAACTCAATTTATTTCTATGTATTTTTGTATATATTTTAATACAAATTTTAGTTATGTTATGTGTATTTTGTAAATTTATTTTCATTCGAATCTATATTATTTTATTGGTGTTTTGTTGATTTATATTGATACGAATTTACATTATTTTATATGTACTTTGTATATATATTTTTATACGCTTTTACATTATTTAATATTTATTTTGAATATATATTTTTATACAAATTCATGGTATTTTATGTGTATTTGTATATATATTTTTATATAAATTTACATTATTTTATGTGTATTTTGTACATATATTTTTTTACAAATCTACCTTATTTTATGTTTATTTTGTATGTGTATTTTGTATATTTATATTTATCCAAATACACATTCTTTTATTGGTATTTTGTTTATTTATTTTAATTCGAATTTACATTATTTTATATGTATTTTGTATACATTTTTTTATACGTATATACTTAATTTTATGTGTATTTTGTATATATATTTTTATAGAAATCTACGTTTTTTTATTTGTATTCGTATATACATTTTGAAACAAATTTACATTGTTTTATATGTATTTTTGCATATCTCTTTCAATACAAATTTACCTTATTGTATGTGCATTTTGTATATTTATTTCAATGCAAATTTAAATATTTTATGTGTATTTTGGTATATATTTTTATAAGATTACGAAAATTTGAATAAAAATATATACAAAAAAACAAAAAAATAAATTTCAATTTGTATGAAAATAGATATACAAAATACACATATAATTAGTTAAATTTGTATTTAAATACATGTACAAAATACACATAAAATAATGTAAATTTGTATGAAATGAAAACAAATTCACATAAAATTCGCGTCAAAATAAATAAACAAAATATCAATAAAAGAATGTGTATTTGTATGAAAATAGATATACAAAATATACATAAAATAACCTAAATTTGTATGAAACTATATACAAAAAGACACAAAAATATTTTAAATTTGTATGAAAATAATATACAAAATACACATAAAATTAGGTAAATTTGTATTGAAATACATACACAGAATACACATAAAATAATGTAAATTTGAATGAAAATACTTAAACAAATACACTTAAAATAACGTAAATTTGTATAAAAAAATATGTTCAAAACACAAATAGAATAATGTAAAATCGTATCAAAATAAATACACAGAATATTAATAAAATAATGTAAATTTGTATGAAAATAAAGAAGCAAAATACCCATAAAATAACGCATTTTTTTTATTTATAAAAATATATATACCAAAATACACATAAAAAAATTAAAATTTGTATAAAAAAAATATACAAAAAACACATACAATAAGGTAAATTTGTATTGAAATAGATATGAAAAAACATACAAAACAATGTAAATTTGTTTCAAAATATATATACGAATACACATAAAATAACGTAGATTTCTATAAAAATATATATACAAAATACACATAAAATGAAGTAAATACGTATAAAAAAATGTATACAAAAAACACATAAAATAAAGTAAATTCGTATCAAAATAAATAAACAAAATACCAATAAAAGAATGTGTATTTGTATAAATATAAATATACAAAATACACATAAAATAACGTAAATTTATATAAAACTATATACAAAAATACACAGAAGTAATTAAATTTGTATGAAAATATATACAAAATAAACACAAAATAAGCTAAATTTGAATTGAAATATATATACAAAATACATGATATAAAGTAAATTTGTATCAAAATATTTATACAAATACTCATATAATAACGTAAATTTGTATGAAAATATATAAACAAAATACACATTAAATAATGTAAATACATATAAAAAATATGTACATTTTGTACATATCATATCATGTAATTCGTATCAAAATAAATAAACAAAATACCAATAAAATAATATAAATTTGTATGAGTAAACGTGTATGTTGCATATTTTTTCAATACAAATTTACCTTATTATATACGCATTTTGTATATTAATTTTAATACAAATTTAATTATTCGATGTGTATTTTTGTATCTGTATTTTTATAAACATATGCTTTATTTTTTGGGTATTTTGCATCTTTATTTTCATACAAATTTACATTATTTTATTGATATTCTGCTCATTCATTTTGATACGAATTGACATTATTCTATGTGTATTTTGTATATATTTTTCATACAAATTTACGTTATTTTATGTGTATTTGCTTATATATTTTGACACAAATTTACAATATTTTATGGGTATTTTGTATATACATTTCAAAAGAAATTTACCTAGTTTTATGTGTATTTTGTATATCTATTTTCATACAAACTCAATTTATTTCAATGTATTTTTGTATATATTTTAATACAAATTTTAGTTATGTTATGTGTATTTTGTAAATTTTTTTTCATTCAAATATATATTATTTTATTGGTGTTTTGTTGATTTATAATGATACGAATTTACATTATTTTATATGTACTTTGTATATATATTTTTATACGCTTTTACATTATTTAATATTTATTTTGAATATATATTTTTATACAAATTCATGGTATTTTATGTGTATTTGTATATATATTTTATATAAATTTACATTATTTTATGTGTATTTTGTACATATATTTTTTTACAAATCTACCTTATTTTATGTTTATTTTGTATGTGTATTTTGTATATTTATATTTATCCAAATACATTCTTTTATTGGTATTTTGTTTATTTATTTTAATTCGAATTTACATTATTTTATGTGTATTTTGTATACATTTTTTTATACGTATTTACTTAATTTTATGTGTATTTTGTATATATATTTTTATAGAAATCTACGTTTTTTTATTTGTATTCGTATATATATTTTGAAACAAATTTACATTGTTTTATATGTATTCTTGCATATCTCTTTCAATACAAATTTACCTTATTGTATGTGCATTTTGTATATTTATTTCAATGCAAATTTAAATATTTTATGTGTATTTTGGTATATATATATTTTATAAGATTACGAAAATTTGAATAAAAATATATACAAAAAAACAAAAAAATAAATTTCAATTTGTATGAAAATAGATATACAAAATACATATATAATTAGTTAAATTTGTATTTAAATACATGTTCAAAATACACATAAAATAATGTAAATTTGTATGAAATGAAAACAAATTCACATAAAATTCGCGTCAAAATAAATAAACAAAATATCAATAAAAGAATGTGTATTTGTGTGAAAATAGATATACAAAATACACATAAAATAACCTAAATTTGTATGAAACTATATACAAAAATACACAAAAATATTTTAAATTTGTATGAAAATAAATATACAAAATACACATAAAATTAGGTAAATTTGTATTGAAATACATTCACAAAATACACATAAAATAATGTAAATTTGAATGAAAATACATAAACAAATACACTTAAAATAACGTAAATTTGTATAAAAAGATATGTTCAAAACACAAATAGAATAATGTAAAATCGTATCAAAATAAATACACAGAATATTAATAAAATAATGTAAATTTGTATGAAAATAAAGAAGCAAAATACCCATAAAATAACGATTTTTTTTTATTTATAAAAATATATATACCAAAATACACATAAAAAAATTAAATTTGTATTAAAATAAATATACAAAAAACACATACAATAAGGTAAATTTGTATTGAAATAGATATGCAAAATACATATAATCTTATGGATATTTTGCATCTTTATTTTTCACAAAATACGATTTTACATTATTCTAAGTATAACAAAAAAAAAAATACATATAAACAATGTAAATTTGTTTCAAAATATATATACGAATACACATGAAATAACGTAGATTCCTATAAAATATATATACAAAATACACATAAAATTAAGTAAATACGTATAAAAAATGTATACAAAATACACATAAAATAATGTAAATTATTATCAAAATAAATAAACAAAATACCAATAAAAGAATGTGTATTTGTATAAATATATATATACAAAATACACATTAAATAATATAAATTTGTTTAAAACTATACAAAATACACATGAAATGATGTAAATACGTATAAATATATATATATATACAAAATACACATTAAATAATGTAAATTCGCGTCAAAATAAATAAACAAAATATCAATAAAAGAATGTGTATTTGTATGAAAATAAATATACAAAATACACATAAAATAACCTAAATTTGTATCAAACTATACACAAAAATACACAAAAATATTTTAAATTTGAATGAAAATAAATATACAAAAGACACATAAAATTAGGTAAATTTGTATTGAAATACATACACAAAATACACATAAAATAATGTAAATTTGAATGAAAATACATAAACAAATACACTTAAAATAACGTAAATTTGTATAAAAAAATATGTACAAAACACAAATAGAATAATGTAAAATCGTATCAAAATAAATACACAGAATATTAATAAAATAATGTAAATTTGTATGAAAATAAAGCAAAATACCCATAAAATAACGCATTTTTTTTATTTATAAAAATATATATACCAAAATACACATCAAAAAAATTAATTTGTATTAAAATAAATATACAAAAAACACATACAATAAGGTAAATTTGTATTGAAAGATATGCAAAATACATATAAAACAATGTAAATTTGTTTCAAAAATATATATACGAATACACATAAAATAACGTTGATTTCTATAAAAATATATATACAAAATACACATTAAATGAAGTAAATACGTATAAAAAAAATGTATACAAAAAACATATAAAATAATGTAAACTCGTATCAAAATAAATAAACAAAATACCAATAAAAGAATCTGTATTTGTATAAATATAAATATACAAAATACACATAAAATAACATAAATTTATATATAACTATATACAAAAATACACAGAAGTAATTAAATTTGTATGAAATATATACAAAATACACACAAAATAAGCTAAATTTGAATTGAAATATATATACAAAATACATGAAATAAAGTAAATTTGTATCAAAATATTTATACAAATACACATATAATAACATAAATTTGTATGAAAATATATAAACAAAATACACATTAAATAATTTAAATACGTATAAAAAAATATGTACAAAATACACATATAATCATGTAATTCGTATCAAAATAAATAAACAAAATACCAATAAAATAATATAAATTTGTATGAGTAAACGTGTATGTTGCATATTTTTTCAATACAAATTTACCTTATTATATACGCATTTTGTATATTAATTTTAATACAAAATTAATTATTCGATGTGTATTTTTGTATCTGTATTTTTTTAACATATGCTTTATTTTTTGGGTATTTTGCATCTTTATTTTCATACAAATTTACATTATTTTATTGATATTCTGCTCATTCATTTTGATACGAATTGACCTTATTGTATGTGTATTTTATATATATTTTTCATACAAATTTACGTTATTTTATGTGTATTTGTTTATATATTTTGACAGAAATTTACAATATTTTATGGGTATTTTGTATATACATTTCAAAAGAAATTTACCTAGTTTTATGTGTATTTTGTATATCTATTTTCATACAAACTCAATTTATTTCTATGTATTTTTGTATATATTTTAATACAAATTTTAGTTATGTTATGTGTATTTTGTAAATTTATTTTCATTCGAATCTATATTATTTTATTGGTGTTTTGTTGATTTATATTGATACGAATTTACATTATTTTATATGTACTTTGTATATATATTTTTATACGCTTTTACATTATTTAATATTTATTTTGAATATATATTTTTATACAAATTCATGGTATTTTATGTATTTGTATATATATTTTTATATAAATTTACATTATTTTATGTGTATTTTGTACATATATTTTTTTACAAATCTACCTTATTTTATGTTTATTTTGTATGTGTATTTTGTATATTTATATTTATCCAAATACACATTCTTTTATTGGTATTTTGTTTATTTATTTTAATTCGAATTTACATTATTTTATATGTATTTTGTATACATTTTTTTATACGTATATACTTAATTTTATGTATTTTGTATATATATTTTATAGAAATCTACGTTTTTTTATTTGTATTCGTATATACATTTTGAAACAAATTTACATTGTTTTATATGTATTTTTGCATATCTCTTTCAATACAAATTTACCTTATTGTATGTGCATTTTGTATATTTATTTCAATGCAAATTTAAATATTTTATGTGTATTTTGGTATATATATTTTTATAAGATTACGAAAATTTGAATAAAAATATATACAAAAAAACAAAAAAATAAATTTCAATTTGTATGAAAATAGATATACAAAATACACATATAATTAGTTAAATTTGTATTTAAATACATGTACAAAATACACATAAAATAATGTAAATTTGTATGAAATGAAAACAAATTCACATAAAATTCGCGTCAAAATAAATAAACAAAATATCAATAAAAGAATGTGTATTTGTATGAAAATAGATATACAAAATATACATAAAATAACCTAAATTTGTATGAAACTATATACAAAAAGACACAAAAATATTTTAAATTTGTATGAAAATAATATACAAAATACACATAAAATTAGGTAAATTTGTATTGAAATACATACACAGAATACACATAAAATAAGGTAAATTTGAATGAAAATACTTAAACAAATACACTTAAAATAACGTAAATTTGTATAAAAAAATATGTTCAAAACACAAATAGAATAATGTAAAATCGTATCAAAATAAATACACAGAATATTAATAAAATAATGTAAATTTGTATGAAAATAAAGAAGCAAAATACCCATAAAATAACGCATTTTTTTATTTATAAAAATATATATACCAAAATACACATAAAAAAATTAAAATTTGTATTAAAATAAATATGCAAAAAACACATACAATAAGGTAAATTTGTATTGAAATAGATATGCAAAAAACATACAAAACAATGTAAATTTGTTTCAAAATATATATACGAATACACATAAAATAACGTAGATTTCTATAAAAATATATATACAAAATACACATAAAATGAAGTAAATACGTATAAAAAAATGTATACAAAAAACACATAAAATAAAGTAAATTCGTATCAAAATAAATAAACAAAATACCAATAAAAGAATGTGTATTTGTATAAATATAAATATACAAAATACACATAAAATAACGTAAATTTATATAAAACTATATACAAAAATACACAGAAGTAATTAAATTTGTATGAAAATATATACAAAATACACACAAAATAAGCTAAATTTGAATTGAAATATATATGCAAAATACATGAAATAAAGTAAATTTGTATCAAAATATTTATACAAATACACATATAATAACGTAAATTTGTATGAAAATATATAAACAAAATACACATTAAATAATGTAAATACGTATAAAAAATATGTACAAAATACACATATAATCATGTAATTCGTATCAAAATAAATAGACAAAATACCAATAAAATATTATAAATTTGTATGAGTAAACGTGTATGTTGCATATTTTTTCAATACAAATTTACCTTATTATATACGCATTTTGTATATTAATTTTAATACAAATTTAATTATTCGATGTGTATTTTTGTATCTGTATTTTTATAAACATATGCTGTCTTTTTTGGGTATTTTGAAGCTTCATTTTCATACAAATTTACATTATTTTATTGATATTCTGCTCATTCATTTTGATACGAATTGACATTATTCTATGTGTATTTTGTATATATTTTTCATACAAATTTACGTTATTTTATGTGTATTTGCTTATATATTTTGACACAAATTTACAATATTTTATGGGTATTTTGTATATACATTTCAAAAGAAATTTACCTAGTTTTATGTGTATTTTGTATATCTATTTTCATACAAACTCAATTTATTTCAATGTATTTTTGTATATATTTTAATACAAATTTTAGTTATGTTATGTGTATTTTGTAAATTTTTTTTCATTCAAATATATATTATTTTATTGGTGTTTTGTTGATTTATAATGATACGAATTTACATTATTTTATATGTACTTTGTATATATATTTTTATACGCTTTTACATTATTTAATATTTATTTTGAATATATATTTTTATACAAATTCATGGTATTTTATGTGTATTTGTATATATATTTTTTATATAAATTTACATTATTTTATGTGTATTTTGTACATATATTTTTTTTACAAATCTACCTTATTTTATGTTTATTTTGTATGTGTATTTTGTATATTTATATATATCCAAATACACATTCTTTTATTGGTATTTTGTTTATTTATTTTAATTCGAATTTACATTATTTTATGTGTATTTTGTATACATTTTTTTATACGTATTTACTTAGTTTTATGTGTATTTTGTATATATATTTTTATAGAAATCTACGTTTTTTTATTTGTATTCGTATATATATTTTGAAACAAATTTACATTGTTTTATATGTATTTTTGCATATCTCTTTCAATACAAATTTACCTTATTGTATGTGCATTTTGTATATTTATTTCAATGCAAATTTAAATATTTTATGTGTATTTTGGTATATATATTTTTATAAGATTACGAAAATTTGAATAAAAATATATACAAAAAAACAAAAAAATAAATTTCAATTTGTATGAAAATAGATATACAAAATACATATATAATTAGTTAAATTTGTATTTAAATACATGTTCAAAATACACATAAAATAATGTAAATTTGTATGAAATGAAAACAAATTCACATAAAATTCGCGTCAAAATAAATAAACAAAATATCAATAAAAGAATGTGTATTTGTGTGAAAATAGATATACAAAATACACATAAAATAACCTAAATTTGTATGAAACTATATACAAAAATACACAAAAATATTTTAAATTTGTATGAAAATAAATATACAAAATACACATAAAATTAGGTAAATTTGTATTGAAATACATTCACAAAATACACATAAAATAATGTAAATTTGAATGAAAATACATAAACAAATACACTTAAAATAACGTAAATTTGTATAAAAAGATATGTTCAAAACACAAATAGAATAATGTAAAATCGTATCAAAATAAATACACAGAATATTAATAAAATAATGTAAATTTGTATGAAAATAAAGAAGCAAAATACCCATAAAATAACGATTTTTTTTTATTTATAAAAATATATATACCAAAATACACATAAAAAAATTAAATTTGTATTAAAATAAATATACAAAAAACACATACAATAAGGTAAATTTGTATTGAAATAGATATGCAAAATACATATAAAACACTGTAAATTTGTTTCAAAATATATATACGAATACACATAAAATAACGTAGATTTCTATAAAAATATATATACAAAATACACATAAAATGAAGTAAATACGTATAAAAAAATGTATACAAAATACACATAAAATAATGTAAATTCGTATCAAAATAAATAAACAAAATAGCAATAAAAGAATGTGTATTTGTATAAATATAAATATACAAAATACACATAAAATAACGTAAATTTATATAAAACTATATACAAAAATACACAGAAGTAATTAAATTTGTATGAAAATATATACAAAATACACAAAATAAGCTAAATTTGATTTGAAATATATATACAAAATACATGAAATAAAGTAAATTTGTATCAAAATATTTTTAAAAATACACATATAATAACGTAAATTTGTATGAAAATTTATAAACAAAATACATTAAATAATGTAAATACGTATAAAAATATGAACAAAATACATATAATCATGTAATTCGTATCAAAATAAATAAACAAAATACCAATAAAATAATATAAATTTGTATGAGTAAACGTGTATGTTGCATATTTTTCAATACAAATTTACCTTATTATATACGCATTTTGTATATTAATTTTAATATGTGTATTTGAATATATATTTTGATACAAATTTACATTATTTTACGTATTTTCTATTTATTTCAATTCAAATTTAGCTTATTTTATGTGTCTTTTGTATATCTATTTTCATACAAATTTAATTATTTTGTTTATTTTGTATATAGTTTTATACAATTTACGTTATTTTATGTATTTTGTATATTTATATTTATACAAGTAAACATTCTTTTATTGGCATTTAGTTTATTTATTTTGATACGAGTTTACATTATTTTATGTGTATTTTGTATACATTTTCTTATACGTATTTACTTCATTTTATGTGTATTTTGTATATATATTTTTATAGAAATCTACGTTATTTTATGTGTATTTTGCATATCTATTTCAATACAAATTTACCTTATTGTATGTGCATTTTGTATATTTATTGTAATACAAATTTAAATATTTTATGTGTATTTTGGTATATATATTTTCATAAAAAATGCGTTGTTTTATGGGTATTTTGCATCTTTATTTCCATACAAATTTACATTATTTTACTAATATTCTGTGTATTTATTTTGATACTATTTTACATTATTCTATTTGTGTTTTGTATATATTTTTTTATACATATTTATATTAGTTAATGTGTATTTTCTATATATATTTCATACAAATTTACGTTATTTTAAGTGTATTTGTTTATATATTTACATTCAAATTTACATTATTTTATGTGTATTTTGTATATGTATTTCAATAGAAATTTAACTAGTTTTATGTGTTTTTTGTATATATATTTTTATACAAATTTAAATTATTTTTGTGTATTTTTTTAATAGAGTTTTATACAAATTTACAATATTTTATGTGTATTTTGTATATCTATTTTCATACAAATACACATTCTTTTATTGATATTTTGTTTATTTATTTTGATGCGAATTTACATTATTTAATGTGTATTGTGTATATATATTTTTATACGTATTTACGTCATTTCATGTGTATTTTTTATATATATTTCTATAGAAATATACGTTATTTTATGTGTATTTGTATATATATTTTGAAACAAATATACATTGTTTTATGTGCATTTTGTATATTTTTTCAATACAAATTTAACTTATTGTACGTGCATTTTGTATATTAATTTTAATACAAATTTAATTATTCTATGTGTATTCTTGTATATGTATTTAAAAAAAAATATGCTTTATTTTATGGATATTTTGCATCTTTATTTTCATACAAAATAACATTATTTTATTGATATTCTGTGTATTTATTTTGATACGATTTTACATTATACTATATATATTTTGTATCTATTTTATTCAAATGTACGTTATTTTATGTGAATTTGTTTTCATTTCATACAAATTTACATTATTTTATGAGTATTTTGTACATGTATTTAAATACAAATTTAACTAATTATATGTGTATTTTGTATATCTATTTTCATACAAATTGAATTTTTTTTTGTTTTTTTGTATATATTTTTATTCAAATTTTCGTAATTTTATGTGTATTTTATATATTTATTTTCCTACAAATATACGTTCTTATATCGGAATTTTGTTTATTTATTTTGATACGAATTTTCATTTTTTTAGGTGTATTAGATATATATATATTTTTATACTTATTTACATAATTTTATATGTATTTTGAATATATATTTTCATAGAAATTTACTCTATATGTATATACAAAAAAACACAAAAATAATTTAAATTTTATGAAAATAAATATACAAAATACACATAAAATTAGGTAAATTTGTATTGAAATACATATACAAAATACACTTAAAATAATGTAAATTTGAATGAAATTATATAAACAAATACACTTAAAATGACGTTAATTTGTATAAAATATATAAAAAATACACATTAAATAATGAAAATATGTATAAAAAAATATATACAAAACACAAATAGTATAATATAAAATCGTATCAAAATATATACACAGAATATTAATAAAATAATGTACATTTGTATGAAAACTAAGATGCAAAATACCTATAAAATAACGCATTTTTTATAAAATTATATATACCAAAATACACATAAAATATTTGAATTTGTATTAAAATAAATATACAAAATGCACATACAATAAGGTAAATTTGTATTGAAATAGATATGCAAAAAACATATAAAACAATGTAAATTTGTTTCAAAATATATATACGAATACACATAAAATAACGGAGTTTTCTATAAATATATATATACAAAATACAAATAAAATAAAGTAAATACGAATCAAAAATGTATACAAAATACACATAAAATAATGTAAATTCGTATAAATATAAATAAACAAAATACCAATAAGAGAATGTGTATTTGTATAAATATAAATATACAAAATGCACATAAAATAACGTAAATTTGTATAAAACTATATACAAAAATGCACAGAAGTAATTAAATTTGCATGAAAACAGATATACAAAATACACACAAAATAAGCTAAATTTGAATTGAAATATATATACAAAATACATAAAATAAAGTAAATTCGTTTCAAATTATTTTTAACAAATACACATATATTAACGTAAATTTGTAAAAAAAATATATAAACAAAATACACATTAAGTAATGTAAATACGTATAAAAAATATTTACAAAATACACCAATAATCAAGTCATTTGTATCAAAATAAATAAACAAAAAACTAATTAAATAATGTAAATTTGTATTAGAAAACATATACAAAATACACATAAAATAACGTTTTAAGTTTCTATAAAAATATATGTACAAAAATGCACATAAAATTAGTTTGCATAAAAAAATATATACAAAACACACATTAGATAATGTAAATGAGTATAAAAATATGTATACAAAATACCTATGAAATAATCTAAATTCGTATCGAGTTAAATTAAGAAAATAACAATAAAATAATGTAATTTTGGATGAAAATATATAAAGAAAACACAAATAAAATAACCTAAATACAAATACAAATATACACATTAAATAATTTAAAATTGAATGAAATAAATATACTATATTCTATAAAAATATACACAAAATACACATAAAATGAAGTAAACACGTATAAAAAAATGAATACAAAATACACATAAAATAATGTAAAATCGTATCAAAATAAATAAACAAAATACCAATAAAAGAATGTGTATTTGTATAAATATAAATATACTATATACTCATAAAATATCATAAATTTGTATAAAACTATATACAAAAATACACAGAAGTAATTAAATTTGTATGAAAATAGCTATACAAAATACAGCTAAAATAAGCTAAATTTGAATTGAAATGTATATACAAAATGCATAAAATAATGTAAAATTGTATCAAAATATTTATACAAATACATATAATAACGTCGATTTGTTTAAAAGTATATAAACAAAATACACATTAAGTAATGTAAATACTTATAAAAAATATGTACAAAAAACACATATAATCATGTAGTTCGTATCAAAATAAATAAACAAAATAGCAATAAAATAATATAAATTTGTATGAGAAAACATATACAATTAACGCAAATTTCTATAAAAATATATGTACACAAAATCACATAAAATAAAGTAAATTTGCATAAAAATATATATACAAAACACACATTAAATAATGTAAATGCGTACATAAAATAACCTAAATTTGTATAAAACTATATACAAAATTACACAAAAATTATTTAAATTTGTACGAAAAGAAATATACAAAATACACATAAAATTATGTAAATTTGTATTGAAATACATATACAAAATACACATCAAATAATGTAAATTTGAATGAAAATATATAAACATATACACTTAAAATAACGTAAATTTGTATAAAATATATATGCAAGATACACATTAAATAATGTAAATGTGTATAAAAAAATATATACAAAAAACAAATAGAATAATGTAAAGTCGTATCAAAATAAATACACAGAATATCAATAAAATAATGTAAATTTGTATGAAAATAAAGATGCAAAATTCCCAAAAAATATCGCATTTTTTATAAAAATATATATACCAAAATACACATAAAATATTTAAATTGGTATTGAAATAAATATACAAAATGCATATACAGTAAGGTAAATTTGTATTGAAAATACATATAAAACAATGTAAATTTCTTTCAAAATATATATACGAATACACATAAAATAAAGTAGATTTCTATTGAAATATATATACAAAATACATATGAAATTATGTAAATTCGTGTAAAAATAAATAAACAAAATATCATGAAAAGAATGTGTATTTGTATGAAAATAGATAATAGATAATAAATTTGTATAAAATATATATATGCAAGATACACATTAAATAATGTAAATATGTATAAAAGAGTATATAGAAAAAACAAATAGAATAATGTAAAATCGTATCAAAATAAATACACCGAATATTAATAAAATAATTTAAATTTGTATGAAAATAACGATGCAAAATTCCCATAAAATAGCGCATTTCTTATAAAAATATATATACCAAAATATACATAAAATATTTAAATTTGTATTGAAATAAATATACAAAATGCACATAAAATAAGGTAAATTTGTATTGTATTATTGTATATTGTATCAAAATATATATACGAATACAAATAAAATAATGTAGATTTCTATAAAAATATATATACAAAATACACGTAAAATTAAGTAAATACGTATAAAAAAATGTATACAAAATACATAAAAAATAATGTAAAATCGAATTAAAATAAATAAACAAAATACCAATAAAAGAATGTGTATTTGGATAATTATAAATATACAAAATACACATACAAAATAAACATAAAATAAGGTAGATTTGTAATAAAATATATGTACAAAATACACATAAAATAATGTAAATTTATATGAAAATATATATACAAATACACATAAAATACCATGAATTTGTATAAAAATATATATTCAAAATAAATATTAAATAATGTAAATGCGTATAAAAATATATATACAAAGTACATATAAAATAATGTAAATTCGTATCAATATAAATCAACAAAACACCAATAAAATAGTATATATTTGAATGAAAATAAATTTACAAAATACAAATAACATAACTAAAATTTGTATTAAAATATATACAAAAATACATAGAAATAATTTGAGTTTGTATGAAAATAGATATACAAAATACACATAAAACTAGGTAAATTTCTTTTGAAATGTATATACAAAATACCCATAAAATATTGTAAATTTGTGTTAAAATATATAAACAAATACACATAAAATAACGTAAATTCGTATGAAAAATATATACAAAATACACATAGAATAATGTCAATTCGTATCAAAATGAATGAGCAGAATATCAATAAAATAATGTAAATTTGTATGAAAATAAAGATGCAAAATACCCATAAAATAAAGCATATGTTTATAAAAATACTGATACAAAAATACACATCGAATAATTAAATTTGTATTAAAATTAATATACAAAATGCGTATATAATAAGGTAAATTTGTATTGAAAAAATATGCAACATACACGTTTACTCATACAAATTTATATTATTTTATTGGTATTTTGTTTATTTATTTTGATACGAATTACATGATTATATGTGTATTTTGTACATATTTTTTATACGTATTTACATTATTTAATGTGTATTTTGTTTATATATTTTCATACAAATTTACGTTATTATATGTGTATTTATATAAATATTTTGATACAAATTTACTTTATTTCATGTATTTTGTATATATATTTCAATTCAAATTTAGCTTATTTTGTGTGTATTTTGTATATCTATTTTCATACAAATTTAATTACTTCTGTGTATTTTTGTATATAGTTTTATATAAATTTACGTTATTTTATGTGTATTTTGTATATTTATATTTATACAAATGCACATTCTTTTATTGGTATTTTGTTTATTTATTTTGATACGAATTTACATTATTTTATGTGTATTTTGTATACATTTTTTATACGTATTTTCTTCATTTTATGTGTATTTTGTATATATATTTTTATAGAAATCTACGTTATTTTATGTGTATTCGTATATATATTTTGAAACAAATTTACATTGTTTTATATGTATTTTGCATATCTATTTCAATACAAATTTACCTTATTGTATGAGTTTTTTGTATATTTATTTTAATACAAATTTAATTTTTTATGTGTATTTTGGAATATATATTTTTATAAATAAAAAAAATGCGTTATTTTATGGGTATTTTGCTTCTTTATTTTCATACAAATTTACATTATTTTATTAATATTCTGTGTATTTATTTTGATACGATTTTACATTATTCTATTTGTGTTTTGTACATATTTTTTTATACAAATTTACGTTATTTTAAGTGTATTTGTTTATGTATTTTCATTTAAATTTACATTATTTTATGTGTATTTTTTATATGTATTTCAATACAAATTTACCTAATTTTATGTGTATTTTGTACATTTATTTTCATAAAAATTTAAAATATTTTTGTGTATTTTTGTATATAGTTTGATACAAATTTAGGTTATTTTATGTGTATTTTGTATATCTATTTTCATACAAATACACATTCTTTTATTGATATTTTGTTTATTTATTTTGACGCGAATTTACATTATTTAATGTGTATTTTGTATATATATTTTTATACGTATTTACATCATTTCATGTGTATTTTGTATAGTTTTAAACAAATTTACATTATTTAATGTGTATTTTGTATATTTATATTTATGCAAACCCACATTCTTTTATTGGTATTTTGTTTTTTTATTTAGATACGAATTTACATTATTTTATGTGTATTTTGTATACATTTTTTTATACGTATTTACTTAATTTTATGTGTATTTTGTATATATATTTTTATAGAAATCTACCTTATTTCATGTGTATTCATATATATATTTTGAAACAAATTTACATTGTTTATATATATTTTGCATATCTATTTTTTGTATTCTGTATTTATTTTTGTTATACATATTTACATTATTTAATGTTTATTTTGTTTATATATTTTATTCAAATTTACGTTATTTTATGTGTATTTGTTTATATATTTTCAAACAAATTTACTTTATTTAAGAGTATTTTGTATATGTATTTCAATACAAATTTTCCTAATTTTATGTTTATTTTGCATATCTATTTTCAAACAAATTTAATTTATTTTTGTGTATTTTTGTATATATTTTCATACAAATTTTAGTTCTTTTATATGTATTTTGTATATATATTTTCCTACAAATATACATTCTTTTATTGGAATTTTGTTCATTTATTTTGATACGAATTTACATTATTTTATGTGTATTTTGTATATATAATTTTCTACGTATTTAAATTATTTTATGTGCATTTTGTATATACATTTTCATAAAAATTTACGTTATTTTATTGTGTGTATTCGTATATATTTTGATACAAATTTTATACAAATTCAAGTTATTTTATGTTTATTTGTATATATATTTTCATACAAATTTATATTATTTTATGTGTATTTTTACGTTTATTTCATTATTAATTTACCTTTTTTTATGTTTATTTTGTATATTTATTTCATTAAATTTTAAATTATTTTATGTGTATATTTGTAATTGTATTTAGGTTATTTTATATTTATTTTCTATATATATTTTCATTCAAAATTACAATATTTTATTGGTATTTTCTTAATTTAATTCGATACGAATTTAGATTATTTCATAGGTATTTTGTATAAATATTTTTATACTCATTTACATTATCTAATGTGTGTTTTGTATATATATTTTTATTCAAATTTATTTTATGTGCATTTCTATACATATATTTTTATAGAAATTTACGTTATTTTATGTGTATTTTGTATATGTTTTCTCATACAAATTTACATTATTTTATTGGTATTTTGTTTATTTATTTTGATACGAATTACATGATAATATGTGTATTTTGTACATATTTTTTCATACGTATTTACATTATTTAATGTGTATTTTGTTTATATATTTTTATACAAATTTACGTTATTATATGTGTATTTGTATAAATATTTTGATACAAATTTGCTTTATTTTATGTATTTTGTATATATATTTCAATTCAAATTTAGCTTATTTTGTGTGTATTTTATATATCTATTTCCATACAAATTTAATTATTTCTGTGTATTTTTGTATATAGTATTATATAAATTTACGTTATTTTATGCGTATTTTTTATATTTATATTTATACAAATACACATTCTTTTTTTGGTATTTTGTTTATTTATTTTTATACGAGTTTACATTATTTTATGTGTATTTTGTATACATTTTTTATACGTATTTACTTCATTTTATGTGTATTTTGTATGTATATTTTCATAGAAATCTACGTTATTTTATGTGTATTCGTATATATATTTTGAAACAAATTTACATTGTTTTATATGTATTTTGCATATCTATTTCAATACAAATTTAAATTAGTGTATGTGTATTTTCTATAATTATTTTAATACAAATTTAAATTTTTTATGTGTATTTTGGTATTTTTCTAAGAAAATGCGTTATTTTATGGTATTTTTCTTCTTTATTTTCTTACAAATTTACATTATTTTATCAATATTCTGTGTATTTATTTTGATACGATTTTACAATATTCTATTTGTGTTTTCTATATATTTTTTTTATATATTTACATTATTTAGTTTGTATTTTGTATATATATTTTATACAAATTTACGTTATTTTAAGTGTATTTGTTTATGTATTTTCATTCAAATTTACATTATTTTATGTGTATTTTGTATACGTATTTCAACACAAATTTACCTAATTTTATGTGTATTTTGTATATTTATTTTCATACAAGTTTAAATTATTTTTGTGTATTTTTGTATATATTTTTATACAAATTTAGGTTATTTTATGTGTATTTTGTATATCTATTTTCATACAAATACACATTCTTTTATCGATATTTTGTTTATTTATTTTGACGCGTATTTACATTATTTAATGTGTATTTTGTATATATATTTTTATACGTATTTACATCATTTTATGTGTATTTTGTACATATATTTCTATAGAAATCTACGTTATTTTATGTGTGTTCGTATATATATTTTGAAACAAATTTACACTGTTTTATGTGTATTTTGCATATTTTTTCAATACAAATTTTCCTTATTATATGTGCATTTTGTATATTAATTTTAATACAAATTTATTTATTCTATGTGTATTTTTGTATATGTAATTTTATAAAAATATGCTTTATTTTATGGGTATTTTGCATCTTTATTTTCATACAAATTTACATTATTTTATTGATACTCTGTGTATTTGTTTTGATACGATTTTACATTATTCCATGTGTATTTTGTATATATATTTTATACAAATGTACGTTATTTTATGTGTATTTGTTTTCATTTCATACAAATTTACATTATTTTATGTGTATTTTGTACATGTATATAAATACAAATTTAACTAATAATATGTGTATTTTGTATATCTATTTTCATACAAATTGAAATTATTTTTGTGTGTTTTTTTGTATATATTTTTATACAAATTTTCGCTATTTTATGTGTATTTTGTATATTTATTTTCCAACAAATATACGTTCTTTTATCGGAATTTTGTTTATTTATTTTGATACGAATTTACATTATTTTAGGGGTATTTGGTATATATATTTTTATACTTATTTACATCATTATATTTGTATTTTGTATGCATATTTTCATAGAAATTTACTCTATTTTATGTGTATTCGTATGTCTTTTGATACAAATTTACATTATGTATGTGTATTTGGCATATCTATTTTAATATAAATTTACTTTATTGTTTGTGCATATTTTATATTTTTTTATTACAAATTTAATTATTTCATGTGTATTTTTGTATATTTATTTTTATTACATTTACATTATTTTACTGATATTCCGTTTATTTATTTTTATACGAGTTAACATTATTCCATGTGTATTTTGTATATATATTTTTTTTATACATATTTACATTATTTAATGTTTATTTTACATATATATTTTACCCAAATTTACGTTATTTTATGTGTATTTCTTTCTATATTTTCATACAAATTTACATTATTTTATGTGTATTTTGTATAATTATTTCAATACAAATTTGCCTAATTTTATGTGTAATTTGCATATCTATTTTCAAACTAATTTAACTTATTTTTGTGTATTTTTGTATATATTTTTATACAAATTTTAGTTATTTTATTTTTATATTGTATATATATTTTCCTACAAATATACATTCTTTTATTGGAATTTTGTCTATTTATTTTGATACGAATTTACATTATTTTATGTGTTTTCTATATATACTTTTCTACGTATTTAAATTATTTTATGTGTTTTTTGAATATACATTTTCATTAAAATTTACGTTATTTTCTTGTGTGTATTCGTATATATTTAGATACAAATTTTATACAAATTCATGTTATTTTATGTGTATTTGTATAAATATTTTCATACAAATTTAGATGTGTATTTTGTATACATTTTTTTATACGTATTTACTTAATTTTATGTGTATTTTGTATATATATTTTTTATAGAAATCTACGTTATTTTGTGTATTCGTATATATATTTTTTAACAAATTTACATAGTTTTATATGTATTTTGCATATCTATTTCAATACAAATTTACCTTAATGAATGTGCATTTTGTATATTTATTTTAATACAAATTTAAATATTTTATGTGTATATATATATATATATATATATATATATATATATATATATATATATATATATATAGATATATATATATATATATATATATATATATATAGATACATATATATATATAAATATATATATATATATAGATATATATATATATATATATATATATATAGATATATATATATATATATATATATTTATATATATATTAATGTGTATTTTGTATATATATTTTATACAAATTTACGTTATTTAAAGTGTATTTGTTTATATATTTTCATTCAAATTTACATTATTTTATGTGTATTTTGTATATGTATTTCTATACAAATTTACCTAATTTTATGTGTATTTTGTATAGTTTTAAACAAATTTACATTATTTAATGTGTATTTTGTATATTTATATTTATACATATACACATTCTTTTATTGGTATTTTGTTTATTTATTTTGATACGAATTTACATTATTTTATGTGTATTTTGTATACATTTTTTTATACGTATTTACTTAATTTTATGTGTATTTTGTATATATATTTTTATAGAAATCTACCTTATTTCATGTGTATTCGTATATATATTTTGAAACAAATTTACATTGTTTATATGTATTTTGCATATCTATTTTTGTGTATTCTGTATTTATTTTTGTTATACATATTTACATTATTTAATGTTTATTTTGTTTATATATTTTATTCAAATTTATGTTATTTTATGTGTATTTGTTTATATATTTTCAAACAAATTTACTTTATTTAAGAGTAAATTTGTATAAAACTATATACAAAAATACACAAAAATAATTTAAATTTGTATGAAAAGAAATATACAAAATACACATCAAATAATGTAAATTTGAATGATAATATATAAAGAAATACACTTAAAATAAAGTAGATTTGTATAAAATATATATGCAAGATACACATTAAATAATGTAAATGTGTATAAAAAAATATATACAAAAAACAAATAGAATAATGTAAAATCGTATCAAAATAAATACACAGAATATCAATAAAATAATGTAAATTTGTATGAAAATAAAGATGCAAAATTCCCATAAAATATCCCATTTTTTATTAAAATATATATACCAAAATACACATAAAATATTTAAATTTGTATTGAAATAAATATACAAAATGCATATACAGTAAGGTAAATTTGTATTGAAAGAGATATTCAAAAATACATATAAAACAATGTAAATTTGTTTCAAAATATATATACGAATACACATAAAATAACGTAGATTTCTATAGAAATATATATACAAAATACATATGAAATTATGTAAATACGTATAAAAATATATATACAAAATACATATTAAATAATGTAAATTCGTGTTAAAATAAATAAACAAAATATCATGAAAAGAATGTGTATTTGTATGAAAATAGATAATAGATAATAAATTTGTATAAAATATATATGCAAGATACACATTAAATAATGTAAATATGTATAAAAAAGTATATACAAAAAACAAATAGTATAATGTAAAATCGTATCAAAATAAATACACCGAATATTAATAAAATAATGTAAATTTTTATGATAATAAAGATGCAAAATTCCCATAAAATAGCGCATTTCTTATAAAAATATATATACCAAAATACACATAAAATATTTAAATTTGTATTGAAATACATATACAAAATGCACATACAATAAGGTAAATTTGTATTGAAAGAGATATGCAAAAATACATATAAAGCAATGTAAATTTGTTTCAAAATATATATACGAATACACATAAAATAACGTAGATTTCTATAAAAATATATATACAAAATACACATAAAATTAAGTAAATACGTATAAAAAAATGTATACAAAATACACATAAAATAATGCAAATTCGAATTAAAATAAATAAACAAAATACCAATAAAAGAATGTGTATTTGGATAAATATAAATATACAAAATACACATACAAAATAAACATAAAATAAGGTAAATTTGTAATAAAATATATGTACAAAATACACATAAAATAATGTAAATTTATATGAAAATATATATACAAATACACATAAATTACCATGAGTTTGTATAAAAATATATATTCAAAATAAATATTAAATAATGTAAATGCGTATAAAAATATATATACAAAGTACATATAAAATAATGTAAATTCGTATCAATATAAATCAACAAAACACCAATAAAATAATATATATTTGAGTGAAAATAAATTTACAAAATACACATAACATAAATAAAATTTGTATTAAAATATATACAAAAATACATAAAAATAATTTGAGTTTGTATGAAAATAGATATACAAAATACACATAAAACTAGGTAAATTTCTTTTGAAATACATATACAAAATACACATAAAATAACGTAAATTTGTATAAAACTATATACAAAAATACACAAAAATAATTTAAATTTGTATGAAAATAAATATACAAAATACCCATAAAATTAGGTAAATTTGTATTGAAATACATATACAAAATACACATAAAATAATGTAAATTTGAAAGAAAATATATAAACAAATACACTTAAATTAACGTAAATTTGTATAAAATATATATACAAAATACTCATTAAGTAATGTAAATATGTATAAAAAAAATATTTACAAAACACAAATAGAATAATGTAAAATCGTATCAAAATAAATACACAGAATGTTAATAAAATAATGTAAATTTGTATGAAAATTAAGATGCAAAATAACCATAAAATAACGCATTTTTTATTAAAATATATTACCAAAATACACATAAAATATTTGAATTTGTATTAAAATAAAAATACAAAATTTACATAATAAGGTAAATTTGTATTGAAATAGATATGCAAAATAAATATAAAACAATATAAATTTGTTTCAAAATATATATACGAATACACATAAAATAACGTAGATTTCTATAAAAATATATATACAAAATAAACATAAAATGAAGGAAATACATATAAAAAAAATGTATACAAAATACACTTAAAATAATGTAAATTCGTATCAAAATAAATCAACAAAATACCAATAAAAAAATGTGTATTTGTATAAATATAAATATACAAAATACACATAAAATAACGTAAATTTATATAAAACTATATACAAAAATACACAGAAGTAATAAAATTTGTATGAAAATAGATATACAAAATACACACAAAATAAGCTAAATTTGAATTGAAATATATATACAAAATACATAAAATAATGTAAATTTGTATCAAAATATTTATACAAATACACATATAATAACTTAAATTTGTCTAAAAATATATAAACAAAATACACATTAAATAATGTAAATACGTATAAAAAAATATGTACAAAATACACATATAATCATGTAATTCGTATCAAAATAAATAAACAAAATACCAATAAATTAATGTAAATTTGTATGAGAAAACATCTACAAAATACACATAAAATAACGCAAATTTCTATAAAAATATATGTACAAAAATGCACATAAAATAAAGTAAATTTGCATAAAAATATATATACAAAAAACACATTAAATAATGTAAATGCGTATAAAAATATGTATACAAAATACCTATGAAATAATCTAAACTCGTGTCGAATTAAATTAACAAAATATCAATAAAATATTGCAATTTTGGATGAAATTGTATAGGGAAAATACACATAAAATAATAATGTAAATTTGTATCAAAATATGTACGAATACACACAATAAAATAACGTAAATTTTAATGAAAATATATATACAAAATACACATAAAATAATGTAAATACGTAGAAAATTATATATACAAAATACACATAAAATAATGTAACTTCGTATCAAAATAAATAAACAAAATTACACTAAAAGAATGTATATTTGTAGGAAAATATATATACAAAATACAAATAAAATAACTAAAATTTTTATAAAAATATATACAAAAATACACACAAAAAAAAATTAAATTTGTTTGAAAATAGATATGCAAAATACACATAAAATTAGGCAAATTTGTATTGAAATACATATACAAAATACACATAAAATAATGTAAATTTGTGTGAAAATATATAAACAAATACACAAAATAATGTAAATTTCCATAAAATATATATACATAATATACATTAAATAATGTAAATATGTATGAAATATATATACAACGTACACATAGAATATTGTAAAATCGTCTCAAAATAAATAAACAGAATATCAATAAAATAATGTAAATTTGTATATGAAAATAAAGATGCAAAATACCGATAAAATAAAGCATATTTTAATAAAAATACATATACGAAAATACACTTTGAATAATTAAATTTGTATTAAAATTAATATACAAAATGCACATACAATAAGGTAAATTTGTATTGAAAAAATATGCAAAATACAAATAAAACTGTAAATTTGTTTCAAATATATATACGAATACACATAAAATAACGTAGATTTCTATAGAAATATATGTACAAAATACACATGAAATGATGTAAATACGTATAAAAATATATATACGAAATACACATTAAATAATGTATGTGTATTTGTATGAAAATAGATATACAAAATACACATAAAATAACCTAAATTTGTATAAAACTATATACAAAAATACACAAAAATAATTTAAATTTGTATGAAAATAAATATACAAAATACACATAAAATTAGGTAAATTTGTATTGAAATACATATACAAAATACACATAAAATAATGTAAATTTGAATGAAAATATATAAACAAATACACTTAAAATAACGTAAATTTGTATCAAATATATATACAAAATACACATTAAATAATGTAAATATGTATAAAAAATATATACAAAACACAAATAGAATAATGTAAAATCGTATCAAAATAAATACACAGAATATTAATAAAATAATGTAAATTTGTATGAAAATAAAGATGCAAAATACCCATAAAATAACGCATTTTTTATAAAAATATATATACCAAAATACACATAAAATATTAAAATTTGTATTAAAATAAATATAAAAATGCACATACAATAAGGTAAATTTGTATTGAAATAGATATGCAAAATACATATAAAACAATGTAAATTTGTTTCAAAATATATATACGAATACACATAAAATAACGTAGATTTCTATAAAAAATATATACAAAATACACATAAAATGAAGTAAATACGTATAAAAAATGTATACAAAATACACATAAAATAATGTAAAATCGTATCAAAATAAATAAACAAAATACCAATAAAAGAATGTGTATTTGTATAAATATAAATATACAAAATACACATAAAATAACGTAAATTTGTATAAAACTATATACAAAAATACACAGAAGTAATTAAATTTGTATGAAAATAGATATACAAAATACACACAAAATAAGCTAAATTTGAATTGAAATATATATACAAAATACAGGAAATAAAGTAAATTTGTATCAAAATATTTATACAAATACACATATAATAACGTAAACTTGTATGAAAATATATAAACAAAATACACATTAAATAATGTAAATACGAATAAAAAAAATATGTACAAAATATACATATAATCAATTCGTATCAAAATAAATAAACAAAATACCAATAAAATAATATAAATTTGTATGAGTAAACGTGTATGTTGCATATTTTTTCAATACAAATTTACCTTATTATATACGCATTTTGTATATTAATTTTAATACAAATTTAATTATTCGATGTGTATTTTTGTATCAGTATTTTTATAAACATATGCTTTATTTTATGGGTATTTTCCATCTTTATTTTCATACAAATTTACATTATTTTATTGATATTCTGCTCATTCATTTTGATACGAATTGACATTATTCTATGTGTATTTTGTATATATTTTTCATACGAATTTACGTTATTTTATGTGTATTTGTTTATATATTTTGACACAAATTTACAATATTTTATGGGTATTTTGTATATACATTTCAAAAGAAATTTACCTAGTTGTATGTATATTTTGTATATCTATTTTCATACAAACTCAAATGTATTTTTGTATATATTTTAATGCAAATTTTAGTTATGTTATTTGTATTTTGTAAATTTATTTTCATTCAAATATATATTATTCTATTGGTGTTTTGTTGATTTATATTGATACGAATTTACGTTATTTTATATGTACTTTGTATATATATTTTTATTCGCATTTTCATAATTTAATATTTATTTTACATATATATATTTTTATACAAATTCAGGGTATTTTATGTGTATTTGTATATATATTTTCATATAAATTTACATTATTTTATGTGTATTTTGTACATATATTTTATTACAAATCTACCTTATTTTATGTTTATTTTGTATGTGTATTTTGTATATTTATATTTATTCAAATACACATTCGTGTGTTGGTATTTTGTTTATTTATTTTAATTCGAATTTACATTATTTTATGTGTATTTTGTATACATTTTTTATACGTATTTTATTAATTTAATGTGTATTTTGTATATATATATTTTTATAGAAATCTATGTTATTTTATTCGTATTCGTATATATATTTTGAAACAAATTTACATTGTTTTATATGTATTTTTGCAAATCTCTTTCAATACAAATTTACCTTATTGTATGTGCATTTTGTATATTTATTTCAATACAAATTTAAATATTTTATGTGTATTTTGGTATATATATTTTTATAAAAAATGCGATATTTTTGGGAATTTTGCATCTTTATTATCATAAAAATTTACATTATTTTATTAATATTCGGTGTATTTATTTTGATACGATTTTACATTATTCTCTTTGTTTTTTGTATATACTTTTTTATACATATTTACGTTATTTAATGCGTATCTTGCATATATATTTCATACAAATTTATTATCTATTATCTATTTTCATACAAATACACATTTTTTTAATGATATTTTGTTTATTTATTTTGACACGAATTTACATTATTTAATATGTATTTTGTATATATAATTTTATACGTATTTACATAATTTTTTTTATGAATTTTGTATATATATTTCTATAGAAATCTACTTTATTTTATGTGAATTCGTATATATATTTTGAAACAAATTTACATTGTTTTACATGTATTTTTGAATATCTCTTTCAATACAAATTTACCTTATTGTATATGCATTTTGTATATTTATTTCAATACAAATTTAAATATTTTATGTGTATTTTGGTATATATATTTTTATAAAAAATGCGATATTTTTTGGGAATTTTGCATCTTTATTTTCATACAAATTAACATTATTTTATTGATATTCTGTGTATTTATTTTGATACGATTTTACATTATTCTATTTGTTTTTTGTATATATTTTTTTATACACATTTACATTATTTAATGTGTATCTTGCATATATGTTTTATACAAATTTACGTTATTTTAAGAGTATTTGTTTATATATTTTCATTCAAATTTACATTATTTGATGTGTATTTTGTATATTTATTTTCATACAAATTTAAATTATTTTTGTGTATTTTTGTATATAGTTTTATACAAATTTAGGTTATTTTATGTACGCATTTACATTAATTAATGTGTGTTGTGTATATATATTTTTATGCAAATTTACTTTATTTTATGTGCATTTTTGCACATATATTTTTATAGAAATTTGCGTTATTTGTATGTTTTCTCATACAAATTTACATTATTTTATTGCTATTTTGTTTATTTATTTTGACACGAATTACATGATTATATGTGTATTTTGTACATATTTTTTATACGTATTTACATTACTAAATGTGTATTTTGTTTATATATTTTAAAACAAATCTACGTTATTATATGTATTTGTATAAATATTTTGATACAAATTTACATTATTTTATGTATTTTGTATGTACATTTCAATTCAAATTTAGCTTATTTTAGCTGTTTTTTGTATATCTATTTTCATACAAATTTAATTACTTCTGTGTATTTTTGTATATAGTTTTATACAAATTTACGATATTTTATGTATACTTTGTATATTTATATTTATACAAATACACAATCTTTTAATGGTATTTTGTTTCTTTATTTTGATACTATTTTACATTATTTTATGTGTATTTTGCATTCATTTTTTTATACGTATTTACATCATTTTATGTGAATTTTGTATATATTTTTTATAGAAATCTACGTTATTTTATGTGTATTCGTATATTTATTTTGATACAAATTTACATAGTTTTATATGTATTTTGCATATCTATTTCAATACAAATTTACCTTATTGTATGTGCATTTTGTATATGTATTTCAATACAAATTTAAATATTTTATGTGTATTTTGGTATATATATTTTATAAGAAATGCGCTATTTTATGGGAATTTTGCATCTTTATTATCATAAAAATTTACATTATTTTATTAATATTCGGTGTATTTATTTTGATACGATTTTACATTATTCTATTTGTTTTTTGTATATACTTTTTTATGCATATTTACATTATTTAATGTGTATGTTGCATATATATTTTATACAAATTTATTATCTATTATCTATTTTCATACAAATACACATTCTTTTCATGATATTCTGTTTATTTATTTTGACACGAATTTACATTATTTAATATGCATTTTGTATATATATTTTTATACGTATTTACATAATTTCATATGTGTTTAGCATATATATTTCTATAGAAATCTACGTTATTTTATGTGTATTGGTATATATATTTTGAAACAAATTTACATTTTTTTATATGTATTTTTGAATATCTCTTTCAATACAAATTTACCTTACAGTATATGCATTTTGTATATTTATTTCAATACAAATTTAAATAGTTTATTTGTATTTTGGTATATATTTTTTAATAAAAAATGCGCTATTTTATGGGAATTTTGCTTCTTTATTTTCATACAAATTTACATTATTTTATTGATATTCTGTGTATTTATTTTGATACGATTTTACATTATTCTATTTGTTTTTTGTATATATTTTTTTATACACATTTACATTATTTAATGTGTAACTTGCATATATATTTTATATAGATCTACTTTATTTTAAGTGTATTTGTTTATATATTTTCATTCAAATTTACATTATTTGATGAGTATTTTGTATATGTATTTCAATACAAATTTACCTACCTTTATGTGTATTTTGTATATTTCTTTTCATACAAATTTAAATTATTTTTGTGTATTTTTGTATATAGTTTTATTCAAATGTACTCTTAAATAAAGTAAATTTGTTTGAAAATATTTAAACAAATACACATAAAATAACGTAAATTTGAATAAAATATATAAACAAAATAAACATTAAATAATGTAAATATATATATAACAAAAATAAATACAGAATGCACAAAAATAGATATGCAAAATACATATAAACAATATAAATTTTTTTCAAAATATATATACGAATACACAAGAAATAAGGTAGAGTTCTATAAAAATATATATACAAAATACACATAAAATTAAGTAAATACGTATAAAAAAATGTATACAAAATACACATAAAATAATATAAACTCGTATCAAAATAAATAAACAAAATAACAATAAAAGAATGTGTATATGTATAAATATAAATATACAAAATACACATTAAATAATGTAAATTTGTTTAAAACTATACAAAATACACATAAAATTAGGTAAATTTGTATTGAAATACATATACAAAATACACATAACAATGTAAATTTGAATGAAAATGTATAAACAAATACACTTTAAATAACGTAAATTTGTATAAAATATATATAGAAAATACACATTAAATAATGCAAATATGAATGAAAAATATATATACAAAACACAAATAGAATAGGGTAAAATCGTATCAAAACAAATACACAGAATATTAATAAAATAATGTAAAATTGCATGAAAATGAAAATAAAGATGCAAAATACCCATAAAACAACGCATTTTTTATGAAAATATATATACCAAAATACACATAAAATTTTTAAATTTGTATTAAAATAAATATACAAAATGCACATTCATTAAGGAAAATTTGTACTGAAATAAATATGCAAAATACATATAAAAATATGTAAATTTGGTAAAAAATATATTTACGAATACACAAAATAATGTAGATTTCTATAAAAATATATTTACAAAATACACAAAAATTAAGTAAATACGTATAAAAAAATGTATACAAAATACACATCTAAATTTGTATGAAAATATTTATACAAATACACTTAAAATAACATGAATTTCTATAATTTTTTTATCTAAATATATACGAATACACACAAGAAAATAACGTAAATTTTTATGAAAATGTATATACAAAATACACATAAAATAATTTAAATACGTAGAAAAGTATATATACAAAACACACATAAAATAATGTAAATTCGTATCAAAATAAATAGACAAAATTCCAATAAAAGGTTGTATATTTGTAGGAAAATATATATACAAAATATAAATAAAATAACTACAATTTGTATAGAATTTGTATCTAAATATATACGAATACACACAAGAAAATAACGTATTTTTTTTTGAAAATGTATATACAAAATACACATAAAATAATTTAAATACGTTGAAAAGTATATATACAAAACACACATAAAATAATGTAAATTCGTATTAAAATAAATAGACAAAATTCCAATAAAAGGATGTATATTTGTAGGAAAATATATATACAAAATATAAATAAAATAACTAAAATTTGTATAAAAATATATACAAAAATACACAAAAATAAGTTAAATTAGTTTGAAAATAGATATGCAAAATACTCATAAAACTAGGTAAATTTGTATTGAAATAATTATACAAAATACACATAAAATAATGTAAATTTGTATGAAAATATATAAAGAAATACACATAAAATAACGTAAATTTGGATAAAATATATATACAAAATAAACATTAAATAATGTAAATATGTATAAAAAAATATATATACAAAATACACATATAATAATGTTAACTCGTATAAAAATAAATAAACAGAATATCAATAAAATAATGTAAATGTAATAAAAATAAATATACAAAAATACACATGAAATAATTAAATTTGTATTAAAATAAATATAAAAAATGCACATACAATAAAGAAGATTTATATTAAAATAGATATGCAAAATACACATAAATAATGTAAATTTGTATTAAAAGATATATACGAATACACATAAAATAGAGTAAATTTCTATGAAAATATGCATACAAAATACATATATAATGATGTAAATAAGTATAAAAATATATATACCAAATACCCTTAAAATAATGTAAATTCGTATCAAAATAAATAAACAAAAATCCGATAAAAGAACGTATATTTGTTGGAAAATAAATATACAAAATAAACATAAAATAGCGAAAATTTGTAAAAAAATATATACAAAAAACAAACAAAAAATAATTTCATTTTATATGAAAATATATATACAAAATACACATATTATTAGTTAAATTTGTATTTAAATACATGTACAAAATACACATAAAATAATGTAAATTTGTATGAAATGAAAACAAATACACATAAAATAACGTACATTTGTATAAAATATATATACAAAATACACATAGAATAATGTAAAATCGTATCAAAACAAATACACAGAGTATCAATAAAATAATGTAAATTTGTATGAAAATAAAGATGCAAAATACCCATAAAATAAAGCATATTTTTATAAAATTACATATACAAAAATACACATAGAATAATTAAATTTGTATTAAAATTAATATACAAAATGCACATACAATAAGGAAAATTTGTATTGAAAAAATATGCAAAATACACATAAAACAGTGTAAATTTGTTTCAAAATATATATACGAACACACATAAAATAACGTAGATTTCTTTAGAAATATATATACAAAATACACATGAAATGAGTAAATACGTATAAAAATATATATACAAAATACACGTTAAATAATGTAAATTCGCGTCAAAATAACTAAACAAAATATCGATAAAAGAATGTGTATTTGTATGAAAATAGATATACAAAATACACATAAAATAACATAAATTTGTATAAAAATATATACAAAAATACACAAAAATAATTTAAACTTGTATGAAAATAAATATACAAAATACACATAAAATTAGGTAAATTTGTGTTGAAATACGTATACAAAATACACATAAAATAATGTAAATTTGAATGAAAATACATAAACAAAAACACTTAAAATAACGTAATTTTGTATTGAATATATATACAAAATATAAACTAAATAATGTAAATATATATAAAAAAAATATATAGAAAACACAAATAGAATATTGTAAAATCGTATCAAAATAAATACACAGAATATTAATAAAATAATGTAAATTTGTATGAAAATAAAGAAGAAAAATACCCATAAAATAACGCATTTTCTTATAAAATATATATACCAAAATACACATAAAAAATTTAAATTTGTATTAAAATAATTAGAGAAAATACACATACACTAATTTAAATTTGTATTGAAATAAATATGCAAAATACATATAAAACAATGTAAATTTGTTTCAAAATATATTTACGAACACACATAAAATAACATAGATTTCCATGAAAATATATATACAAAATACATATAAAATAAAGTAAATGCGTATAAAAAAATGTATATAAAATACACATAAAATATTGTAAATTCGTATCAAAATAAATAAACAAAATACCAATAAAAGAATGTGTTTTGTGTAAATATAAATATAAAAAATACGCATAAAATAACGTAAATTTATATAATACTATAACAAAAATATACAGAAATAATTAAATTTGTATGAAAATAGATATATAAAATACACACAAAATAAGCTAAATTTGAATTGAAATATATATACAAAATACATAAAATAAAGGAAATTTGTATCAAAATATTTATACAAATACACATATAATAACGTAAATTTGTATAAAAATATATAAACAAAATACACATTAAATAATGTAAATATGTATAAAAAAATATATACAAAATACACATATAATCATGTAATTCGTATGAAAATAAATAAACAACATATCAATAAAATAATGTAAATTTGTATGAGAAAACATATACAAAATACACGTAAAATAACGTAAATTTCTATAAAAATATATGTATAGAAATGCACATAAAATAAATTTCAATAAAAATATATATACAAAACACACATTAGATAATGTAAATGAGTATAAAAATATTTATACAAAATACCTATGAAATAATCTAAACTCGTATCGAATTAATTTAAGAAAATACCAATAAAATATTGTATTTTTGAATGAAAATATATATAGAAAAAAAATTTAAAATAACCGAAATACAATTACAAATATACACATAAAATAATTTAAAATTTAATGAGATAAATATACAAAATAAACATAAAAAAAGGTAAATTAATAATGAAATAAATGTAAAAATACACATGAAATAATATAAATTTGTATTAAAATATATATACAAATAAACATAAAATAACTTGAATTTGTGTAAAATTTGTATCAAAATATATACGAATACACACAATAAAATGACGTAAATTTTTATGAAAATGTATATACAAAATGCACATAAAATAATTTAAATACGTAGAAAATTATATATACAAAAAACACATAAAATAATGTAAATTCGTATCAAAATAAATGAACAAAATTCCAATAAAAGAATGCATATTTGTAGGAAAATATATATACAAAATACATATAAAAGAACTAAAATTTGTATGAAAATATATACAAAAATACACAAAAATAAATTAAATTTGTTTGAAAATAGATATGCAAAATACACATAAAATTAGGAAAATTTTTATTGAATACATATACAAAATACTCTTAAATAAAGTAAATTTGTTTGAAAATATATAAACAAATACACATAAAATAACGTAAATTTTAATAAAATATATAAACAAAATAAACATTAAATAATGTAAATATGTATAACAAAAATAAATACAGAATACAAAATAATATATATGCAAAATACATATAAACAATGTAAATTTGTTTCAAAATATATATACGAATGCACATGAAATAAGGTAGATTTCTATAAAAATATATATACAAAATACACATAAAATTAAGTAAATACGTATAAAAAAATGTATACAAAATACACATGAAATAATGTAAATTCGTATCTAAATAAGTAAACAAAATACCAATAAAAGAATGTGGGTTTGTATGAATATAAATATACAAAATACACATTAAATAATGTAAATTTGTTTAAAACTATACAAAATACACATGAAATACGCATAAAAATATATATACAAAATACACATTAAATAATGTAAATTCGCGTCAAAATAAATAAACAAAATATCAATAAAAGAATGTGTATTTGTATGAAAATAGATATACAAAATACACGTAAAATTACCTAAATTTGTATCAAACTATAAACAAAAATACACAAAAATATTTTAAATTTGTATGAAAATAAATATACAAAATACACATAAAATTAGGTAAATTTGTATGGAAATACATATAAAAAATACACATCATATAATGTAAATTTAAATGAAAATACAAAAACAAATACACTTAAAATAACTTAAATTTGTATAAAAAAATATGTACAAAACACAAATAGAATATTGTAAAATCGTATCAAAATAAATACACAGAATATTAATAAAATAATGTAAATTTGTATGAAAATAAAGAAGCAAAATACCCATGAAATATCGCATTTTTTTTATTTATAAAAATATATATTCCAAAATACACATATGAAAATTAAATTTGTATTAAAATAAATATACAAAAAACTCATACAATAAGGTAAATTTATATTGAAATAGATATGCAAAATACATATAAAACAATGTAAGTTTGTTTCAAAATAAATATACGAATACACATAAAATAACGTAGATTTCTATAAAAATATATATACAAAATACACATAAAATGAAGAAAAAACGTATAAAAAAATGTATACAGAATACACATAAAATAATGTAAATTCGTATCAAAATAAATAAACAAAATACCAATAAAAGAATGTGTATTTGTATAAATATAAATATACAAAATACACATAAAATAACGTAAATTTATATAAAACTATATACAAAAATACACAGAAGTAATTAAATTTGTATGAAAATAGATATACAAAATACACACAAAATAAGCTAAATTTGAATTGAAATATATATACAAAATACTTGAAATAACGTAAATTTGTATGAAAATATATAAACAAAATACACATTAAATAATGTAAATACGTATAAAAAAATATGTACAAAATACACATATAATCATGTAATTCGTATCAAAATAAATAAACAAAATACCAATAAAATAATATAAATTTGTGTGAGTAAACGTGTATGTTGCATATTTTTTCAATACAAATTTACCTTATTATATTCGCATTTCGTATATTAATTTTAATACAAATTTAATTATTCGATGTGTATTTTTGTATCAGTATTTTTATAAACATATACTTTATTTTATTTGTATTTTGCATCTTTATTTTCATACAAATTTACATTATTTTATTGATATTCTGCTCATTCATTTTGATAGGAATTGACATTATTCTATGTGTATTTTATATATATTTTTCATACGAATTTACGTTATTTTATGTGTATTTGTTTATATATTTTGACACAAATTTACAATATTTTATGGGTATTTTGTATATACATTTCAAAAGAAATTTACCTAGTTGTATGTGTATTTTGTATATCTATTTTCATACAAACTCAAATTATTTCTATGTATTTTTGTGTATATTTTAATGCAAATTTTAGTTATGTTATTTGAATTCTGTAAATTTATTTTCATTCTAATATATACTATTTTATTGGTGTTTTGTTGATTTATATTGATAAGAATTTACATTATTTTATATGTACTTTGTATATATATTTTTATACGCATTTACATTATTTAATATTTATTTTGAATATATATTTTTATACAAATTCATGGTATTTTATGTTTATATGTATATATATTTTCATATAAATTTACAATATATTATGTGTATTTTGTACATATATTTTATTACAAATCTACCTTATTTTATGTTTATTTTGTATGTGTATTTTGTATATTTATATTTATCCAAATGCACATTCTTTTATTGGTATATTGTTTATTTATTTTAATTCGAATTTGCATTATTTTATGTGTATTTTGTATACATTTTTTATACGTATTTACTTAATTTTATGTGTATTTTGTATATATATTTTTATAGAAATCTACGTTATTTTATTTGTATTCGTATATATATTTTGATACAATATGCAATAATACAATACAAATTTACCTTATTGTATGTGCATTTCGTATATTTATTTCAATACAAATTTAAATATTTTATGTGTATTTTGGTATATATATTTTTATAAGAAATGCGCTATTTTATGGGAATTTTGCATCTTTATTTTCATACAAATTTACATTATTTTATTAATATTCGGTGTATTTATTTTGATACGATTTTACATTATTCTATTTTTTTTTTGTATATATTTTTTTTATACATATTTACATTATTTAATGTGTATCTTGCATATATATTTTTGATACAAATTTATTATCTATTATCTATTTTCATACAAATTCACATTCTTTTCATGATATTTTGTTTATTTATTTTGACACGAATTTACATTATTTAATATGTATTTTGTATATATATTTTTATACGTATTTACATAATTTCATATGTATATTGTATATATATTTCTATAGAAATCTACTTTATTTTATGTGTATTCGTATATATATTTTGAAAGAAATTTATTATCTATTATCTATTTTCATACAAATACACATTCTTTACATGATATTTTGCTTATTTATTTTGACACGAATTTACATTATTTAATATGTATTTTGTATATATATTTCTATAGAAATCTACTTTATTTTATGTGTATTCGTATATATATTTTTGAATATCTCTTTCAATACAAATTTACCTTACTGTATATGCATTTTGTATATTTATTTCAATACAAATTTAAATATTTTATGCTTATTTTGGTATATATATTTTTATAAAAAATGCGATATTTTTTTGGGAATTTTGCATCTTTATTTTCATACAAATTTACATTATTTTATTCATATTCTGTGTATTGATTTTGATACGATTTCACATTATTCTATTTGTTTTTTGTATATATTTTTTTTATACACATTTACATTATTTAATGTGTATTTTGCATATATATTTGATACAAATTTACGTTATTTTAAGTGTATTTGTTTATATATTTTCATTCAAATTTACATTATTTGATTTGTATTTTGTATATGTATTTTAATACAAACTTACCTACTTTTATGTGTATTTTGTATATTTCTTTTCATACAAATTTAAATTATTTTTGTGTCTTTTTGTACATAGTTTTATACAAATTTAGGTTATTTTATGTACGCATTTACATTATTTAATGTGTGTTTTGTATATATATTTTGTACATACTTTTTATACGTATTTACATTACTTAATGTGTATTTTGTTTATATATTTTTAAACAAATCTACGTTATTATAAGTATTTGTATAAATATTTTGATACAAATTTACATTATTTTATGTATTTTGTATATACATTTCAATTCAAATTTACCTTATTTTAGCTGTATTTTGTATATCTATTTTCATACAAATTTAATTACTTCTGTGTATTTTTGAATATAGTTTTATACAAATTTACGATATTTTATGAGTATTTTGTATATCTATATTTATACAAATACACATTCTTTCATTGGTATTTTGTTTATTTATTTTGATACGTTTTTACATTATTTTATGTGTATTTTGTATTAATTTTTTTATACGTATTTACTTAATTTATGTGTATTTTGTATATATTTTTATAGAAATCTACGTTATTTTATGGGTATTCGTATATATACTTTGAAACAAATTTACATTGTTTTATATGTATTTTGCATATCTATTTCAATACAAATTTACCTTATTGTATGTGCATTTTTTATATTTATTTTAATACAAATTTTAATATTTTATGTGTATTTTGGTATATATATTTTTATAAAAAAATGCGTTATTTTATAGCTATTTTGCATCTTTATTTTCATACAAATTTACATTATTTTATTAATATTCTGTGTATTTATTTTTGATACGATTTTGTTTATTTTTTATATTTATTTCATTCAATTTTATATTATTGTATGTGTATATTTGTATTTGTATTTAGGTTATTTTATGTGTATTTTCTATATATATTTTTATCCAAAATTACATTATTTTATTGGTATTTTCTTTATTTATTTCGATACGAAATTAGATTATTTCATAGGTATTTTGAATACATTTTTTTTACTCATTTACATTATCTAATATGTGTTTTGTATATATATTTTTATGCAAATTTACTTTATTTTATGTGCATTTTTGTACATATATTTTTATAGAAATTTGCGTTATTTTATGTGTATTTTGTATATGTTTTCTCACACAAATTTACATTATTTTATTGGTATTTTGTTTATTTATTTTGATACGATTTACATGATTATATGTGTATTTTGTTCATATTTTTTTATACGTATTTACATTTTTTAATGTGTATTTTGTTTGTATATTTTTTTTAAAAATTTACGTTATTATATGTGAATTTGTATAAATATTTTAATACAAATTTACATTATTTTATGTATTTTGTATATATATTTAAATTCTAATTAGCTTACATTTTTATAAAATATATATACAAAATACACATAGAATAATGTAAAATTGTATCAAAATAAATACACAGAATGTCAATAAAATAATGTAAATTTGTATGAAAATAAAGATGCAAAATACCTATAAAATTAAGCATATTTTTATAAAAATACATATACAAAAATACACAAAGAATAATTAAATTTGTTTCAAAATTAATATACAAAATTAACAAACAATATGGTAAATTTGTATTGAAATACATATGCAAAACACATATAAAACAAGGTAAATTTATTTCAAAATATATATACGAATACACATAAAAAAAAGTAATTTTCTATAAAAATATATATAAAAAATACATACAAAAATACACATAAATAATTAAAATTTGTATGAAAATAAATATACAAAATACACATAAAATTAGGTAAATTTGTATTAAAATACATATACAAAATACAAATAAAATAATGTAAATTTGCATGAAAATATATAAACAAATACACTTTAAATAACGTAAATTTGTATAAAATACATATACAAAATACGCATTAAATAATGCAAATATGAATGAAAAAAATATAAAATAAACACAAACAGAATAGGGTAAAATCGTATCAAAATAAATACACAGAATATTAATAAAATAATAAAAAATTGTATGAAAATAAAGATGCAAAATACCCATAAAATAAGGCTTTTTTTTAGAAAAAAAAAATATATATATACCAAAATACACATAAACTATTTAAATTTGTATTAAAATAAATATACAAAATGCACATTCATTAAGGTAAATTTGTATTGAAATATATATGCAAAATACATATAAAACTATGTAAATTTGTTTAAATATATATATATATATATATATATATATATATATATATATATATATATATATATATATATATATATATATATATATATATATATATATATATATATATATATATATATATATATATATATATCAATATAAACAAAATTATATATATATTTATATATATATATATAAATATATATACAAAATACACATAAAATTAAGTAAATACGTATAAAAAAATGTATACAAAATACACATCTAAATTTGTATGAAAATATTTATACAAATACACATAAAATAATATGAATTTGTATAAAATTTGTATCAAAATATATACGAATACACACAAGAAAATAACGTAAATTTTTATGAAAATAATTAAACAAAATACACATAAAATAATTTAAATACGTAGAAAAGTATATATTCAAAATACACATAAAATAATGTAAATTCGTATAAAAAAATTGACAAAATTCCAATAAAAGAATGTATATTTGTAGGAAGATATATATACAAAATACAAATAAAATATTTAAAATTTGTATAAAAATATATACAAAAATACACAAACATAGTTTAAATTAGTTTGAAAATAGATATGCAAAATACATATAAAATTAGGCAAATTTGTATTGAAATACATATACAAAATACACATAAAATAATGTAAATTTGTATGAAAATATACTAACAAATACACATAAAACAATGTAAATTTGAATAAAATATATATACAAAATAAAAACTAAATAATGTAAATATGTATAAAAAAAATATATACAAAATACACATTTACGTATAAAAAATATGTACAAAATACACATATAATCATGTAATTCGTATCAAACTAAATAAACAAAATAGCAATAAAATAATGTAAATTTGTATGAGAAAACATATACAAATACATATAAAATAACGCAGTTTTTTTTTTAATATATGAACAAAAAAGCACGTAAAATAAAGTAAATTTGCATAAAAATATATATGCAAAGCATACAATAAATAATGTAAATGCGTACATAAAATAACCTAAATTTGTATAAAACTATATACAAAAATACACAAAAATAATTTAAATTTGTATGAAAAGAAATATGCAAAATACACATAAAATTAGGTAAATTTGTATTGAAATACATATACAAAATACATATGAAATAATGTAAATTTGAATGAAAATATATAAACAAATACACTTAAAATAACGTAAATTTGTATGAAATATATATTCAAAATACACATTAAATAATGTAAATGTGTATAAAAAATATATACAAAAAACAAATAGAATAATGTAAAATCGTATCAAAATATATACACAGAATATTAATAAAATAATGTAAATTTGTATCAAAATTAAGATGCAAAATACCTATAAAATAGCGCATTTTTTATAAAATTATCGATACCAAAATACGCATAAAATATTTGAATTTGTATTAAAATAAATATACAAAATTCACATACAATAAGGTAAATTTGTATTGAAATATATGTGCAAAATACATATAAAATAGTGCAAATTTGTTTCAAAATATACATACGAATACACATAAAATAACGTAGATTTCTATAAAAATATATACAAAATACACATAAAATGAAGTAAATTTATTTATTTTGATACGAATTACATGATTATATGTGTATTTTGTACATATTTTTTTTATACGTATTTACATTATTTAATGTGTATTTTGTTTATATATTTTTATACAAATTTACGTTATTATATGTGTATTTGTATAAATATTTTGAAACAAATTTGCTTTGTTTTATGGTTTTTGTATATATATTTCAGTTCAAATTTAGCTTATTTTGTGTGTATTTTATATATCTATTTCCATACAAATTTAATTATTTCTGTTATAGTATTATATAAATTATATTATTTTATATGTATTTTGTATACATTTTTTATTTTATTTTATGTGTATTTTGTATATATATTTTCATAGAAATCTACGTTATTTTATGTGTATTCGTATATATATTTTGAAACAAATTTACATTGTTTTATATGTATTTTGCATATCTATTTCAATACAAATTTAGATTAGTGTATGTGTATTTTGTATAATTATTTTAATACAAATTTAATTTTTTTATGTGTATTTTAGTATATATATTTTTATAAGAAAATGCGTTATTTTATGGGTATTTTTCTTCTTAATTTTCATACAAATTTACATTATTTTATTGATATTCTGTGTATTTATTTTGATACGATTTTACAATATTCTATTTGTGTTTTCTCTATATTTTTTATACATATTTACATTATTTAGTTTGTATCTTGTATATATATTTTATACAAATTTACGTTATTTTAAGTGTATTTGTTTATGTATTTTCATTCAAATTTACATCATTTTATGTGTATTTTGAATACGTATTTTAACACAAATTTACGTAATTTTATGTGTGATTTGTAAATTTATTTTCATTCAAGTTTAAATAATTTTTGTGTATTTTTGTTTATATTTTATACAAATTTAGGTTATTTCATGTGTATTTTGTATATCTATTTTCATACAAATACACATTCTTTTATCGATATTTTGTTTATTTATTTTGACGCGAATTTACATTATTTAAAGTGTATTTTGTATATATATTTTTATACGTATTTACATCATTTCATGTGTATTTTGTATATATATTTCTATTGAAATCTACGTTATTTTATGTGTGTTCGTATATATATTTTGAAGCAAATTTACACATTATTCTATTTGTTTTTTGTATATACTTTTTTTATACATATATTCATTATTTAATGAGCATCTTGCATATATATTTTATACAAATTTATTATCTATTATCTATTTTCATACAAATACACATTCTTTTCATGATATTTTGTTTATTTATTTTGACACGAATTTACTTTATTTAATGTATTTTGTATATATATTTTTATACGTATTTACATAATTTTAAATGTATTTTGTATATATATTTCTATAGAAATCTACGTTATTTTATGAGTATTCGTATATATATTTTGAAACAAATTTACATTGTTTTATATGTATTTTTGAATATCTCTTTCAATACAAATTTACCTTACTGTATATGCATTTTGTATATTTATTTCAATACAAATTTAGATATTTTTTGTGTATTTTGGTATATATATTTTAATAAAAAAAATGCGCTATTTTGTGGGAACTTTGCATCATTATTTTCATACAAATTTACATTATTTTATTGATATTATGTGTATTTATTTTGCTACGATTTTACATTATTTTATTTGTTTTTTGTATATATATTTTTTATACACATTTACATTATTTAATGTGTATCTTGCATTTATATTTTATACAAATCTACTTTATTTTAAGTGTATTTGTTTATATATTTTCATTCAAATTTACATTATTTGATGTGTATTTTGTATATGCATTTCAATACAAATTTACCTAATTTTATGTGTATTTTGTATATTTCTTTTCATACAAATTTAAATTATTTTTGTGTATTTTTATATACAGTTTTATACAAATTTAGGTTATTTTATGTACGCATTTACATTATTTAATGTATGTTTTGTATATATATTTTTATGCAAATTTACTTTATTTTATGTGCATTTTTGTACATATATTTTTATAGAAATTTGCGTTATTTGAATATGTTTTCTCATTCAAATTTACATTATTTTATTGCTATTTTGTTTATTTATTTTGATACGAATTACATGATTATATGTGTATTTTGTACATATTTTTTATACGTATTTACATTACTTAATGTGTATTTTGTATATGTATTTCAATAAAAAATTGCTTAATTTCATGTGTATTTTGCATATCTATTTTCAAACAAATTTAAATTATTTTTGTGTATTTTTGTATATATTTTTATACAAATATTTGTTATTTTATTTGTATTTTGTATATATATTTTCCTACAAATATACATTCTTTTAGTGGAATTTTGTTTACTCATTTTGATACGAATTTACATTATTTTATGTGTATTTTGTATATATATTTTTCAATGTATTTTATTTGTATTATATATATATATATATATATATATATATATATATATATATATATATATATATATATATATATATATATATATATATATATATATATATATATATATATATATATATATATATATATATATTATGGGTATTTTGCATCTTTATTTTCATACAAATTTACATTATTTTATTAATATTCTGTGTATTTATTTTGATACTATTTTACATTATTCTATTTGTCTTTTGTATATATTTTTTTATACATATTTACATTATTTAATGTGTATTTTGTATATATATTTCATACAAATTTACGTTATTTTAAGTGTATTTGTTTATATATTTTCATTCAAATTTACATTATTTAATGTGTATTTTGTATATGTATTTCAATACAAATTTACCTAATTTTATGTGTATTTTGTATATTAAATTTCATACAAATTTAAATAATTTTTTGTGTATTTTTTGTATAGAGTTTTATACAAATTTACAATATTTAATGTGTATTTTGTATATCTATTTTCATAGAAATACACATTCTTTTATTGATATTTTGTTTATTTATTTTGACACGAATTTACATTATTTAATGTGTATTGTGTATAAATATTTTTATACATATTTACGTCATTTCATCTATTTTTTGTATATATATTTCCACAGAAATCTACGTTATTTTATGTGTATTCGTATATATATTTTGAAACAAATATACATTGTTTTATGTGTATTTTGCATATTTTTTCAATACAAATTTACCTTATTGTATGTGCATTTTGTATATAAATTTTAATACAAATTTAATTATTCTATGTGTATTTCTGTATATGTAATTTTATAAAAATATGATTTATTTTATGGGTATTTTGCATCTTTATTTTCATACAAATTTACATTATTTTATTGATATTCTCTGTATTTAATTTGATACGATTTTACATTATTCTATGTATATTTTGTATATATATATATATATATTTTATAGAAATGATCGTTATTTTATGTGAATTTGTTTTAATTTCATACAAATTTACACTATTTTATTTGCATTTTGTACATCTATTTAAATACAAATTTACCTTATTATATGTGTTTTTTGTATATCTATTTTCACAGAAATTGAAGTTAATTTTGTGTATTTTTGTATATATTTTCATACCTTATTTTATTTTCCTGCAAATATACGTTCTTTAATCGGAATTTTGTTTATTTATTATGATACGAATTTACATTAGCTTAGGTGTATTTGGTTTATATATTTTTATACTATTTACATCATTTTATATGTATTTTGTATGTATATTTTCATAGAAATTTACTCTATTTTATGTATTCGTATATATATTTTGATACAAATTTACATTATTGATGTGTATTTTGCATATCTATTTCAATACAAATTTACTTTATTGTAGGTGCATTTTGTATATTTATTTCAATACAAATTTAATTATTTCATGTGTATTTTTGTAAATATATTTTTTTGCATATATGCGTTATTATATGGGTATTTTTTTTCTTTATTTTTATAGAAATTTACATTATTTTATTGATATCCTGTTTATTTATTTTGATACGATTTTACATTATTCTGTGTATTTTCTATATATATTTTTATACATATTTTCATTATTTTATGTATATTTTGTATATATATTTTATGGAAATTTAAATTATTTTATGTGTATTTTTTTATATATTTTCATACAAATTTATATCATTTCATGTGCATTTTGTATTTGTATTTCAATACAAGATTGCCTAATTATATAAATATATATATATATATATATATATATATATATATATATATATATATATATATATATATATATATATATATATATATATATATATATATATATATGTATATTTGCACATAAATATATATATATATATATATATATATATATATATATATATATATATATATATATATATATATATATATATATATATATATATATATATATATATATATATATATATATATATATATATATATATATATATATATATATATATATATATATATATATATATATATATATATATATATATATATATATATATATATATATATATATATATAATATATATTTTTTTTAATAAATTTATATTGTTTTAAATTTATTTTGCATATCTATTTCAATACAAATTTACCTTGTTGTATGTTAATTTTATATTTTTATTTTAATACAAATTCAAATATTTTATGTGTATTTTGGTAATATATTTTAATAAAAAATGCGTTATTTTATGGTTATTTTGCATCTTAATTTTCATACAAATTTACATTATTTTATTAACATTCTGTGTATTTATTTTGATACGATTTTACAGTATTCTATTTGTGTTTTGTAAATATTTTTTTTATACATTTTTACATTACTTAATGAGTATTTTGTATATATATTTTATACAAATTAAAAGTGTATTTGTTTATATATTTTCTTTCAAATTTACATTATTTTATGTGTATTTTGTATATGTATTTCAATACAAATTTACCTACTTTTATGTGTATTTTGTATATCTATTTTCATACAAACTCAAATTGTTTTTATGTATTTTTGTATATATTTTAATACAAATTTTAGTTATGTTATGTGTATTTTATTAATTTATTTTGACTCAAATATATATTATTTTATTGGTGTTTTGTTGATTTGTATTGATACGAACTTACATTATTTTATATGTACTTTGTATATATATTTTTATACACATTTACATTATTTAATATTTATTTTGAATATATGTTTTTATACAAACTCATGGTATTTTATGTGTATTTGTATATATATTTTCATATAAATTTACATTATTTTATGTGTATTTTGTACATATATTTTATTACAAATCTTCCTTATTTTATGTTTATTTTGTATGTGTATTTTGAATATTTATATTTATCCAAATACACATTCTTTTATTGGTATTTTGTTTATTTATTTTAATTCGAATTTGCAGTATTTTATGTGTATTTTGTATACATTTTTTTATACGTATTTACTTAATTTTATGTGTATTTTGTATATATATTTTTTATAGAAATCTACGTTATTTTATGTGTATTCTTATATATATTTTGAAACAAATTTACATTGCTTTATATGTATTTTTGCATATCTCTTTCAATACAAATTTACCTTATTGTATGTGCATTTTGTATATGTATTTCAATACAAATTTAAATATTTTATGTGTATTTTGGTATATATATTTTTATAAGAAATGCGCTATTTTATGGGAATTTTGCATCTTTATTATCATAAAAATTTACATTATTTTATTAATATTCGGTGTATATGTATACGATACGATTTTACATTATTCTATTTGTTTTTTGTATATACTTTTTTATACATATTTACATTATTTAATGTGTATCTTGCATATATATTTTATACAAATTTATTACCTATTATCTATTTTCATACAAATACACATTCTTTTCATGATATTTTGTTTATTTATTTAGACACGAATTTACATTATTTAATATGTATTTTGTATATATATTTTCATACGTATTTACATAATTTCATATGTATTTTGAATATATATTTCTATAGAAATCTACGTTATTTTATGTGTATTCGTATATATATTTTGAAACAAATTTACATTGTTTTATATGTATTTTTGAATATCTCTTTCAATACAAATTTACCTTACTGCATATGCATTTTGTATATTTATTTCAATACAAATTTAAATATTTTATTTGTATTTTGGTATATATATTTTAATACAAAATGCGCTATTTTATGGGAATTTTGCATCTTTATTTTCATACAAATTTACATTATTTTATTGATATTATGTGTATTTATTTTGATACGATTTTACATTATTCTATTTGTTTTTTGTAAATATTTTTTTATACACATTTACATTATTTAATGTTTATCTTGCATATATATTTTATACAAATCTACTTTATTTTAAGTGTATTTGTTTATATATTTTCATTCAAATTTACATTATTTGATGTGTATTTTGTATATGTATTTCAATACAAATTTACCTAAAATACACAGAAGTAAGTAAATTCGTATGAAAATAGATATACAAAAAACACACAAAATAAGCTCAATTTCAATTCAAATATATGTAACAAATACATAAAATAAAGTAAATTTGTATCAAAATATTTTTACAAATACACATATCATTACGTAGATTTTATATAAAATATATAAACAAAATACACATTAAATAATGTAAATACGTATAAAAACATATGTACAAAATACACATATAATCATGTAATTCGTATCAAAATAAGTAAACAAAATACCAATAAAATAATGTAAATTTTTATGAGAAATCATATACAATATACACATAAAATAACGCACATTTCTATAAAAATATATGTACAAAAATGCACACAAAATAAATTTGCATTAAAAAATATATACAAAACACACATTATATAATGTAAATGAGTATAAACATATGTATACAAAATACCTATGAAATAACCTAAATACGTATCGAATTGAATTAAGAAAATACCAATAAAATAATTTAAAATTGAATGAAATAAATATACAAAATAAACATAAAATAAGGTAAATTTGTAATGAAATATATGTAAAAATACACATTAAATAATATAAATTTGTATGAAAATATATATACAAATACACATAAAATAACATGAATTTGTATAAAATTTGTATCAAAATATATACGAATGCACACAATAAAATAACGTAAATTTTAATGAAAATGTATATACAAATTACACATAAAGTAATTTAAATACGTAGAAAAATATTTATACAAAATACACATAAAATAATGTAAATTCGTATAAAAATAAATAAACAAAATTCCAATAAAAGAATGTATATTTGTAGGAAAATATATATACAAAATACAAATAAAATAACTAAAATTTGTATAAAAATATATACAAAAATACACCAAAAATCATTTAAATTTGTTTGAAAATATATATGCCAAATACAAATAAAATTAGGCAAATTTGTATTGAAATACATATACAAAATACACATAAAATAATGTAAATTTGTATAAAAATATATAAACAAATACTCATTAAATAACGTAAATTTCGACAAAATATATATACAAAATAAACATTAAATAATGTAAATATGTATAAAAAAAATATATATACAAAATACACATAGAAAAATGTTAAATCGTATCAAAATAAAAATAAAACAGAATATCAATAAAATAATGTAAATTTGTATGGAAATAAAGACGCAAAATACCCATATAATAACGCATATTTGCATAAAAATATATATACAAAAATACACATAAAATAGTTTAATTTGTATTAAAATAAATATACAAAATGCACATACAATAAAGTAAATTTGTATTGAAATAGATATGCAAAATACACATAAATAGTGTAAATTTGTATCAAAATATATATACGAATACACATAAAATAGAGTAGATTTCTATGAAAATATACATACAAAATACATATAAATGATGTTAAAAGTATAAAAATATATATACCAAATACACCTAAAATAATGTAAATTCGTATGAAAATAAATAAACAAAATTCCGATGAAAGAACGTATATGTGTAGGAAAACAAATATAGAAAATACACATAAAATACCGAAAATTTGTATAAAAATATATACAAAAAAAACCACAACAATAATTTAGATTTGTATGAAAATAGATATACAAAATACACATATAACTAGTTAAATTTGTATTTAAATACATGTACAAAATACACATAAAATAATGTAAATTTGTATGAAATGAACACAAAAACACATAAAATAACGTACATTTGTATAAAATTTATAAACAAAATAAACATAGACTAATATAAAATCGCATCAAAATATATACACAGAATATCAATAAAATAATATAAATTTGTATGAGAATAAAGATGCAAAATAACCATAAAATTAACCATATTTTAATAAAAATACAAATACAAAAATACACATAGAATAATTAAATTTGTATTAAAATTAATATACAAAATGCAGATACGATAAGGTAAATTTGTATTGAAAAAATATGCAAAATACACATAAAACAGTGTAAATTTCTTTCAAAATATATGTACGAATACACATAAAATAACGTAGATTTCTATAGAAATATATATACAAAATACACATGAAATGAAGTAAATATGTATACAAAAATATATACAAAATACACATTAAATAATGTAAATTCGCGTCAGAATAAATAAACAAAATATCAATAAAAGAATGTGTATTTGAATGAAAATAGCTATACAAAATACACATAAAATAACCTAAAATTATATAAAACTATATACAAAAAACACAAAAATAATTTTAATTTGTATGAAAATAAATATACAAAATACACATAAAACTAGCTAAACTTGTATGGAAATATATATACAAAATACACATAAAATAATGAAAATTTGAATAAAAATACATAAACAAATACACTTAAAATAACGTTAATTTGTATAAAATATATATACAAAATACAAATTAAATAATGTAAATATGTATAAAAAAAAATATATACAAAACACAAATAGAATAATGTAAAATCGTTTGAAAATAAATACACAGAATATTAATAAAATAATGTAAATTTGTATGAAAATAAGCAAAATTCCCACTAAATAACGCCTTTTTTTATAAAAATATATATACAAATATACACATAAAAAAAATTGTATTAAAATAAATATACAAAATACACATACAATACAGTAAATTTGTATCGAAATAGATATGCAAAATACATATAAAACAATGTAAATTTGTTTCAAAATATATATACGAATACACATAAAATAACGTAGATTTCTATAAAAATAGATATACAAAATACACATAAAATGAGGTAAATACGTATAAAAAATGTATACAAAATACACATTATTTAATGTAAATTCGTATCAAAATAAATAAACAATGTACCAATAAAAAAATGTGTATTTGTATTAATATAAATATACAAAATACACATAAAATAACGTAAATTTATATAAAACTATATACAAAAATACACAGAAGTAATTAAATTTGTTTGAAAATAGATATAAGACATACACACAAAATAAGCTAAATTTGAATTAAAATATATATACAAAATACATAAAATAAAGTAAATTTGTATCAAAAGATTTATACAAATACACATATAATAACGTAAATTAGTATAAAAAATACATAAACAAAATACACATTGAATAATGTAAATACGTATAAAAAATATGTACAAAATAGACATATAATCATGTAATTCGTATCAAATTAGATAAACAAAATACCAATGAAATAATATAAATTTGTATGAGAAAACATATACAAAAAACACAAAATAACGCAAATTTCTATTAAAATATATGTACAAAAATGCACATCAAATAAATTTGCATAAAAATATATATACAAAATACAGATTAGATAATGTAAATGAGTATAAAAATATGTATACAAAATACCTATGAAATAATCTAAATTCGTATCGATTTAAATTAAGAAAATACCAAAAAAATAATGGAATTTTGGATGAAAATATATATAGAAAATAGCCATAAAATAAAGCATAATTTTATAAAAATACATACACAAAAATAAACACAGAATAATCAAATTTGTATTAAAATTAATATACAAAATGCACATACAATAAGGTAAATTTGTATTGAAAAAATATGCAAAATACACATTAAACAATGTAAATTTGTTTCAAAATATATATACGAATGCACATAAAATAACGTAGAGTTCAATAGAAATATATATACAAAATACACATGAAATGATGTAAAAATGTATAAAAATATATATACAAAATACACATTAAATAATGTAAATTCGTGTCAAAATAAATAAGCAAAATATCATGAAAAGAATGTGTATTTGTATGAAAATAGATATACAATATACAAATAAAATAACCTAAATTTGTATAAAACTATATACAAAAATACACAAAAATAGTTTAAACTTGTATGAAAATAAATATACAAAAAACACATAAAATTAGGTAATTTTGTTTTGAGATAAATATACAAAATACACATAAAATAATGTAAATTTGAATGAAAATATATAAACATATACACTTAAAATAACGTAAATTTGTATCATATTTATATACAAATACACATTAAATAATGTAGATATGTATAAAAAAAAAATAGATACAAAACACAAATAGAATAATGTAAAATCGTATCAAAATAAATACACAAAATATTAATAAAATAATGTAAATTTGTATGAAAATTAAGATGCAAAATACCCATAAAATAACGCATTTTTTTATAAAAATATACATACGAAAACACATAAAATATTTGATTTTGTATTAAAATAAGTATACAAAATGCACATACAATAAGGTAAATTTGTATTGAAATAGATATGCAAAATACATATAAAACAATGTAAATTTGTTTCAAAATATATAAAGGAATACACATAAAACAACATAGATTTCTATAAAAATATATTTACAAAATACACATATAATTAATTAAATACGTATAAAAAATGTATACAAAATACACATTAAATAATATAAACTCGTATCAAAATAAATAAACAAAATATTAATAAAAGAATGTGTGTTTGTATAAATAAAAATATACAAAATACACATCAAATAACGTAAATTTATATAAAACTATATACAAAAATACATAGAAGTAATTAAATTTGTATTAAAATAGATATACAAAATACACATAAAATAAGCTAAATTTTAATTGAAATATATATACAAAATACATAAAATAATGTAAATTTGTATCAAAATACTTATAAAAATACACATATAATAACAAAAATTTGTATAAAAATATATAAACAAAATACACCTTAAATAATGTAAATACGTATTAAAAATATGTTCAAAATACACAAATAATCATGTAATTCGTATCAAAATAAATAGACAAAACACCAATAAAATAAAGTAAATTTGTATGAGAAAACATATACAAAATACACATAAATAACGCAAATTTCAATAAAAATATATATAATATAATATATTTTTATACATATTTAAAATATTTGTATATATATTTTATCCAAATTTACGTTATTTAATGTGTATCTGTTTATATATTTTCATACAAATTTACATTATTTTATGTGAGCTTTGTATATGTATTTCAATACAAATTTGCCTAACTTTATGTGTATTTTGAATATCTATTTTCAAACAAATTTAAATTATTTATGTGTATTTTTGTATATATTTTTATACAAATTTTATTTATTTTATTTGTATTTTGTATATATGTTTTCCTACAAATATACATTCTTTAATTGGAATTTTGTGTATTTATTTTTTTACGAATTTACATTATTTTATGTGTATTTTGTATATATATTTTTCTACGTATTTAAATTATTTTATGTGTATTTTATATATACATTTTCATTAAAATTTACGTTATTTTATTGTGTGTATTCGTATATAATTTGATACAAATTTTATACAAATTCATGTTATTTTATGTGTATTTCTATATATATTTTCATACAAATTTAAATTATCTTATGTGTATATTTACATATATTTCATTACAAATTTATTTTATGTTTATTTTGTATATTCATTTTATTCAATTTTAAATTATTTAATGTGTATATTTGTATTTGTATTTAGGTTATTTTTGTGTGTTTTCTATATATGTTTTCATCCAAAATTAACTTATTTTATTGGTATTTTCTTAATTTAACTCGATACGAATTTAGATCATTTCATAGGTATTTTGTATACATATTTTTATACTCATATACATTATCTATTGTGTGTGTGTTTTTTTTTTTAATGAAAATTAATTTTATGTGCATTTTAGTACATATATTTTTATAGAAATTTGCGTTATTTTATGTGTATTTTGTATATGTTTTTTCATACAAATCTACATTATTTTTTTTTGTTTATTTATTTTGATACGAATTACATGAATTACATGAATTACATATGTGTATTTTGTTCATATTTTTTTTATACATATTTACATTACTTAATGTGTATTTTGTTTATATATTTTTATACAAATTTACGTTATTATATGTGTATTTGTTAAAAATATTTCGATACAAATTTACTTAATTTTATGTATTTTGTATATATATTTCAATTCAAATTTAGCTTATTTTGTGTTTATTTTGTATATCTATTTTCATACAAATTTAATTACTTCTGTGTATTTTTGTATAGTTTTATATAAATTTACGTTATTTTATGTGCATTTTGTATATTTATATTTATACAAATACACATTCCTTCATTGGTATTTTATTTATTTATATTTATACGAATTTACATTATTGTTTGTGTATTTTGTATACATTTTTTTTATACGTATTTACTTCATTTTATGTGTATTTTGTATATGTATTTTCATAGAAATCTACGTTATTTTATGTGTATTCGTATATATATTTTGAAACAAATTTACATTGTTTTATATGTATTTTCTATATCTATTTCAATACAAATTTAAATTAGTGTATGTGTATTTTGTATATTTACTTTAAAACAAATTTAAATTTTCTATGTGTATTTTGGTATATCTATTTGTTTTAAAAATGAGTTATTTCATGGGTATTTTTCTTCTTTATTTTCATACAAATTTACATTATTATATGTGTATTTTGTATACGTATTTCAACACAAATTTACCTAATTTTATGTGTATTTTGTATATTTATTTTCATACAAGTTTAAATTATTTTTGTGTATTTTTATTATTTTTTTTATTATTTAAATAACGTAAATATGTATAAAAATATATAAACGAAATACACATTATATAATGTAAATACGTATAAAAAATATATACAAAATACACATATAATAATGTAATTCGTATCAAAATAAATAAACAAAATACCAATAAAATAATGTAAATTTGTAATAGAAAACATATACAAAATACACATAAATATCGCAAATTTCAATAAAAATATATATAATATAATATATTTTTATACATATATAAAATGTTTTATACAATTTTAGGTTATTTTATGTGTATTTTGTATATCTATTTTCATACAAATACACATTCTTTTATTGATATTTTGTTTATTTATTTTGACGCGAATTTACATTATTTAATGTATTTATATGTGTATTTTGAATATATTTTTTATACGTATCTACATTATTTAATGTGTATTTTGTTTATATATTTTTATAGAAATCTATGTTATTTTATGTGTATTCTTATATAGATTTTGAAACAAATTTACACTTTTATGTGTATTTTGCATATTTTTTCAATACAAATTTACCTTATTGTATATGCATTTTGTATATCAATTTTAATACAAATTTAATTATTCTATGTGTATTTTTGTATATGTATTTTTATAAAAATATGCTTTATTTCATTGGTATTTTGCATCTTTATTTTCGTACAAATTTACATAATTTTATTGATAATCTGCTCATTCATATCGATACGATTTGATATTATTCTGTGTATTAAATATATTATTTTCATACAAATCTACGTTATTTTATGTGTATTTGTTTATATATTTTGACACAAATTTACAATATTTTATGGGTATTTTGTATATATATTTCAAAAGAAATTTACCTAGTTTTATGCGTATTTTGTATATCTATTTTCATACAAACTCAAATTATTTCTACGTATTTTTGTATATATTTTAATACAAATTGTAGTTGTGTTTTGTGTATTTTGTAAATCTATTTTCATTAAAATATATTTTATTGTGTATTTTTATTATTTTTTTTATTATTTAAATAACGAAAATATGTATAAAAATATATAAACGAAATACACATTATATAATGTAAATACGTATAAAAAATATATACAAAATACACATATAATAATGTAATTCGTATCAAAATAAATAAACAAAATACCAATAAAATAATGTAAATTTGTAATAGAAAACATATACAAAATACACATAAATATCGCAAATTTCAATAAAAATATATATAATATAATATATTTTTATACATATATAAAATGTTTTATACAATTTTAGGTTATTTTATGTGTATTTTGTATATCTGTTTTCATACAAATACACATTCTTTTATTGATATTTTGTTTATTTATTTTGACGCGAATTTACATTATTTAATGTGTATTTTGTATATATATTTTTATACGTATTTACATCATTTCATGTGTATTTTATATATATATTTTTATAGAAATCTATGTTATTTTATGTGTATTCTTATATAGATTTTGAAACAAATTTACACTTTTATGTGTATTTTGCATATTTTTTCAATACAAATTTACCTTATTGTATATGCATTTTGTATATCAATTTTAATACAAATTTAATTATTCTATGTGTATTTTTGTATATGTATTTTTATAAAAATATGCTTTATTTCATTGGTATTTTGCATCTTTATTTTCGTACAAATTTACATAATTTTATTGATAATCTGCTCATTCATATCGATACGATTTGATATTATTCTGTGAATTAAATATATTATTTTCATACAAATTTACGTTATTTTATGTGTATTTGTTTATATATTTTGACACAAATTTACAATATTTTATGGGTATTTTGTATATATATTTCAAAAGAAGTTTACCTAGTTTTATGCGTATTTTGTATATCTATTTTCATACAAACTCAAATTATTTCTACGTATTTTTGTATATATTTTAATACAAATTGTAGTTATGTGTATTTTGTAAATCTATTTTCATTCAAATATATTTTATTTTATTGGTGTTTTGTTGATTTATATTGATACGAATTTACATTATTTTATATGTACTTTGTATATATATTTTTATACGCATTTACATTATTTAATATTTATTTTGAATATATATTTTTATACAAATTCATGGTATTATATGTGTATTTGTATATATATTTTCATATAAATTTACATTATTTTATGTGTATTTTGTACATATATATCATTACAAATTTACCTTATTTTATGTTTATTTTGTATGTGTAATTTGTATATTTATATTTATACATATACACATACTTTTATTGGTATTTTGTTTATTTATTTTGATTCGAGTTTACATTATTTTATGTGTATTTTGTATGCATTTTTTTATACGTATTTACGTAATTTTATGTGTATTTTGTATATATATTTTTATAGAAATCTACGTTATTTTATGTGTATTCGTATATATGTTGAAACAAATTCCCATTGTTTTATATGTATATTTGCATATCTCTTTCAATACAAGTTTACCTTATTGTATGTGCATTTTGTATATTTATTTCAATACAAGTTTAAATATTTTATGTGTATTTTAGTATATATATTTTTATAAGTCTATGTATATTTGATCGGTATTTTGCATCTTTATATTGATAGGAATTTACATTATTTTATTAATATTCAGTGTATTTATTTTGATATGATTTTACATTATTCTATTTGTTTTTGTATATTTTTTTTATACATATTTACATTATTTAATGTGTATCTTGCATATATATTTCATACAAATTTATTATCTATTATTTATTTTCATACAAATACACATTCTTTTCATGATATTTTGTTTATTTATTTTGACACGAATTTACATTACTTAATATGTATTTTGTATATATATTTTTGTACGTATTTACATAATTTCATGTGTATTTTGTATATATATTTCTATAGAAATCTACGTTATTTTATGTGCATTCGTATATATATTTTGAAACAAATTTACATTGTTTTATATGTATTTTTGAATATCTCTTTCAATACAAATTTACCTTACTGTATATGCATTTTTTCTATTTATTTCAATACAAATTTAAAAATTTTATGTGTATTTTGGTATATATATTTTTATAAAAAATGTGCTATTTTATGGGAATTTTGCATCTTTCTTTTCATACAAATTTACATTATTTTATTGATATTCTGTGTATTTATTTTGATACGATATTACATTATTCTATTACTTTTTTGTATATATTTTTTTATACACATTTACATTATTTAATGTGTATCTTGCATATATATTTTATACAAATTTACTTTATTTTAAGTGTATTTGTTTATATATTTTCATTCAAATTTACATTATTTTAAGTGTATTTCGTTTATGTATTTCAATACAGATTTACCTAATTTTATGGGTATTTTGTATATTTCTTTTCATACAAATTTAAATTATTTTTGTGTATTTTTGTAAATAGTTTTATACAAATTTAGGTTATTTTATGTTTATATTATTTAATGTGTGTTTTGTATATATATATATTTTTATGCAAATTTACTTTATTTCATGTGCATTTTGTACATATATTTTTTTAGAAATTTGTGTTATTTTATGTGTATTTGTATATGTTTTCTCATACAAATTTACATTATTTTATTGCTATTTTGTTTATTTATTTTGATACGAATGACAATAGATATACAAAATATACATAAAATTAACTAAGTTTGTATTGAAATATATATACAAATACATAAAATAATGTAAATTTGTATCAAAATATTTTAACAGATACGTATAAAATAACGTAAATTTGTTTTAAAATATACAAAATACACATTAAATAATGTAAATATGTATAAAAGAATATATAGAAAACACAAATAGAATAATGTAAAATCGTATCAAAATAAATACACAGAATATTAATAAAACAATGTAAATTTGTATGAAAATAAAGATGCAAAATACCCATTAAATAACGCATTTTTTATAAAAATATATATACCAAAATACACATAAAATATTTAAATTTGTATTACAATAAATATACAAAATGCAAATACAATAAGGTAAATTTGTATTGAAATAGATATGCAAAATACATATAAAACAATGTAAATTTCTTTCAAAATATATATAATACACATAAAATAACGTAGATTTCTATAAAAAATATATATACAAAATACACATAAAATGAAGTAAATACGAATAAGAAAATGTATACAAAATACACATTAAATAATGTAAATTCGTATCAGAATAAATAAACAAAATACCAATAAAAGAATGTGTATTTGTATAAATATAAATATATAAAATACTCACAATATAACGTAAATTTGTATAAAACTATATACAAAAATACACAAAAGTAATTAAATTCGTATGAAAATAATTATACAAAATACAGATAAAATAAGCTAAATTTGAATTGAAAAGAATATACAAAATACATAAAATAATGTAAATTTGTATCAAAATATTTTTACAAATACACATATAATTACGTAAATTTTATATAAAAATATAAAGACAAAATACACATTAAATAATGTAGTTACGTATAAAAAAATATGTATAAAATACACATATAATCATGCAATTCGTATCAAAATAAATAAACAAAATACCAATAAAATAATGTAAATTTTTATGAGAAAACATATACAAAATACACATAAAATAAATAAATTTCTATAAAAATATATGTACAAAAATGTACATAAAATAAATTTGCATTAAAAAATATATACAAAACACACATTACATAATGTAAATAAGTATAAACATATGTATACAAAATACCTATGAAAAAATCTAAATTCGTATCGAGTTAAATAAAAAAAATACCAATAAAATAATGTAATTTTGGATGAAAATATATATAGAAAATACATATAAAATAACCTAAATACAAATACAAATATACACATAAAATAACTTAAAATTATATGAAGTAAATATAAAAAATAAACATAAAATAAGGTAAATTTGCAATGAAATATATGTAAAAATACACATAAAAAATTATAAATTTGTATGAAAATATATATACAAATACACATAAAATAACATAATTTGTATAAAATTTGTATCAAAATATATACGAATACACAGAATAAAATAACGTAAATTTTTTTAAAAAAAATATTTACAAAATACACATAAAATAATGTAAATACGTAGAAAAATATATATACAAAATACACAAAAAATAATGTAAACTCGTATCAAAATAAATAAACAAAATTATAATAAAAGAATGTATATATGTAGGAAAATATATATACAAAATACAAATAAAATAACTAAAATTTATATAAAAATAAATACAAAAATACACAAAAATAATTTAAATTTGTTTTAAAATTTAGGCAAATTTGTATTGAGGTACATATACAAAATACACATAAAATAATGTAAATGTGTATGAAAATATATAAACAAATACATAAAATAACGTAAATTTGGATAAAATATATATACAAAATATACATTAAATAATGTAATTTTTTTTTTTACAACAAAGGAGGCAGCTCAAGGGCACACAAAAAAAGAAAACAACAAAAAAAAAATATGTATAAAAATATATATACAAAATACACATAGAATAATGTTAAATCGTATCAAAATATATAAACAGAATATCAATAAAATAATTTAAATTTGTATGAAAATAAAGATGCAAAATACCCATATAAAAACGCATATATGCATAAAATATATATACAAAAATACACATGAAATAATTAAATTTGTATTGAAATAAATATACAAAATGCATATACAATAAAGTAAATTTGTATATAAATACATATGCAAAATACACATCAATAATGTAAATTGTATCAAAATATATATACGAATACACATAAAACAGAGTAAATTTCTATGAAAATATACATACAAAATACATATAAAATGATGTAAATAGAATAAAAATATATATACGAAATACACCTAAAATAATGTAAATTCGTATCAAAATAAACAAACAAAATTTCAATAAAATAACGTATATTTGTAGGTAAATAAACATACAAAATGCATATAAAATAATGTAAATGTGTATAAAAATATATACAAAAAAAATAAAAATAAATTTTATGAAAATTGATATACAAAATTCACATATAATTAGTTAAATTTGTCTTTAAATACATGTACAAAATACATATAAGATAATGAAAATTTGTATGAAATGAAAACAAATACACATAAAATAACGTACATTTGTATTAAATATAGATACAAAATCGTTTCAAAATAAATACACAAAATATCAAAAAAATAATGTAAATTTCTATGAAAATAAATATGCAAAATACCCATAAAATAAAGCATATTTTTATAAAAATACATATACATAAATACACATAATACCAATGAAATAATGTAATTTTGTATAAGAAAACATACAAAATACATATAAAATAACGCAAATTTCATATAAAATATATGTACAAAAACGCACAAAATAAAGTAAATTTGCATAAAAATATATATTCAAAACACACATTAAATAAAGTAAATGAATATATAATATGTTTACTAAATACCTATCAATTAATCTAAATTCGTACCGAATTAAATTAACAAAATACCAATAAAATAATGAAATTTTGGATGAAAATATATATAGAAAATACACATAAAATAACCTAAATACAAATACAAATATACATATAAAATAATTTAAAATTGAATGAAATTAATACACAAAATAAACATAAAATAATGTAAATTTCTAATGAAATATATGTACAAAATACACATAAAATAATGTAAATTTGTATGAAAATATATATACAAATACACATAAAATAACATGAATTTGTATAAAAACATATTATCAAAATAAACATTAAATAATGTAAATGCGTATAAAAATATATATACAAAGTACATATAAAATAATGTAAATTCGTATCAAAATACCAATAAAATAATATATATTTGAATGAAAATAAATTTACAAAATACACATCACATAAGTAAAATTTGTATGAAAATATATACAAAAATAAACAGAAATAATTTGAATTTATATGAAAATAGATATACAAAATACACATAAAACTGGGGTAAATTTCTTTTGAAAAAAAAAATATATATATATATATATATATATATATATATATATATATATATATATATATATATATATATATATATATATATATATATATATATATATATATATATATATATATATATATATATATATATATATATATATATATATAAATTACCCATAAAATATTGTAAATTTGTGTCAAAATATATCAACAAATACACAAAAATTATCGTAAATTTGTATAAAATATATATACAAAATACACATTAAATAATGGAAAAGTGTATAAAAATATATACAAAATACGCATAGAATAATGTAAAATCGTATCAAAATAAATGAACAGAATATCAATAAAATAATATAAATTTCTATGAAAATAAAGATGCAAAATACCCATAAAATAACGCATATTTGTATAAAAATATATATACAAAAATACACATAAAATAATTCAATTTGTATTAAAATACAAATGCAAAATGCACATACAATAAGATAAATTTGTATTGAAATAGATATGCAAATTACACATCAAATAATCAAAATTTGTATTGAAATATGTATACGAAAACACATAAAATAGCGTAAATTTCTATGAAAATATATATAAAAAAATACACATAAAATGATGTAAATACGAATAAAAATATATATACAAAATACACCTAAAATAATGTAAATTCGTATCAAATTCAATAAACTAAATTTCAATAAAAGAATGTATATATGTAGGAAAATATATATACAAAATAATATATAAAATAACTAACATTTGTATAAAAATACATACAAAAATACATAAAAAATAATTTCAATTTGTATGAAAATACAAATACAAAATACACATAAAATCAGATAAATTTGTATTGAAATACATATAAAAAATACACATAAGATAATGTAAATTTGTATGAAAATATATAAACAAATAGACATAAAGTAAAGTATATAAGTATAAAATATATATAGAAAATGCACATTAAATAATATAAATATGTAAAATAAAATATATACAAAATACACATAGAACAATGTTAAATCGTATCAAAATAAATGCACAGAATATCAATAAAATAATGTAAAATTGTAAGAAAATAAAGATGCAAAATAATCATATAAAAAGCATATTTTTATGAAAATATGTATACAAAAATACATATCAAATAGTTAAATTTGTATTAAAATAAATATACAAAATACACAAACAATATGGTAAATTTGTATTAAAATAGATATGCAAAACACACATCAAACAATGTAAATTTGTTCCAAAATATATATACGAAAAAACATAAAAAAACGTAAATTTCTCTAAAAATATATATAAAAAATACACATAAAATGATGTAAATACGTATAAAAATATATATACAAAATACACATAAAATAATGTAAATTCGTACCAAAATAAATAAACAAAATACCAATAGAAGAATTTGAATTTTTATTAAAATTAATATACAAAATATACATAAAATAACGTAAATTTGTATAAAACTCTATACAAAAATACACAAAAGTAATTTAAATTTGTATGAAAATAGATATACAAAATATGTATAAAATAAAATAAATTTGTATTGAAATATATAAAAAATACATAAAATAATGTATATTTTTATCAAAATAATTAAACAAATACGCATAAAATAACGTAAATTTGTTTTAAGATATATATAAATATACAAAATATACATAAAATAACGTAAATTTGTATAAAACTCTATACAAAAATACACAAAAAATATTTTAAATTTGTATGCAAATTGATATACAAAATACACATAAAATTAGGTAAATTTGTATTGAAATACATATACAAAATACAGATAAAATAATGTAAATTTGAATAAAAATATATAAACAAATACACTTAAAATAACGTAAATTTCTTTTAAATATATATATATATACAAAATACACATTAAATAATGTAAATATGTATTAAAAAATAAATACAAAAGACAAGTAGAATAATGTTAAATAGTATCAAAATAAATACACAGAATATTAATAAAATAATGTAAATTTGTATGAATATAAAGATGCAAAATACCCATAAAACAACGCATTTTTTATGAAAATATATATACCAAAATACACATAAAATATTTAAATTTGTATTACAATAAATATACAAAATGCACATACAATAAGGTACATTTGTATTGAAATAGATATGCAAAATACATATAAAACAATGTAAATTTGTTTCAAAATATATATACGAATACACATAAATTAACGTAGAATTCTATAAAAATATATATACAAAACACACATAAAATAAAGTAAATACGTATAAGAAAATGTATACAAAATACACATAAAATAATTTAAATTCGTATCAAAATAAATAAACAAAATGCCAATAAAAGAATGTGTACTTGTATAAATATAAATATACAAAATACACATAAAATAACGTAAAATTGTAAAAAACTATATACAAAAATAAACAAAAATAATTAAATTTGTATGAAAATAGATATTATATGTATTTCAATTAAAATTTCCCTAATTTTATGTGTAGTTTGCATATCTATTTTCAAACAAATTTATATTATTTTTGTGTATTTTTGTATATATTTTTATACAAATTTTAGCTATTCTATTTGTATTTTGTATATATATTTTCCTACAAATATACATTCTTTTATTGGAATTTTGTTTATTCATTTTGATACGAGTTTACATTATTTCATGTGTATTTTAAATATGTATTTTTCTACGTATTTACATTATTTTATGTGTATTTTGTATATATATTTTCATAAAAATTTACGTTATTTTATTTAGTGTATTCGCATATGTTTTGATACAAATTTATCTATTTCAATAAAAATATATCTAATTGTATGTGTATTTTGTATATTTATTTTAATACAAATTTAATTATTTGATGGGTATATATATATATATATATATATATATATATATATATATATATATATATATATATATATATATATATATATATATATATATATATATATATATATATATATATATATATATATATATATATATATATATATATATATATATATATATTTTTTTTTTAATTAAAAATTTTATGGGTATTTTAAATATTTGATTTCATTTTTCCATTACTAAATTGAAATTATGTATATTTATATTGATACAATTTTACATTCTTCTAGGTGTATTTTGTAAATTATTTCACATATTTTCATTATTTTATGTATTTTGTATATATATTTTCTACGTATTTACATTATTTTATGCGTATTTTGTATATATATTTTCATACAATTCATGTTATTTTATGTGTATTTGTATATATATTTCATACTAATTTATATTAGTTTATGTGTATTTTACATATATTTCACAAATTTACCTTATTTTATGTTTATTTTTTATATTTATTTCATTTAATTTTAAATTATTTTATGTGTATATTTGTATTTGTATTTAGGTTATTTTATATGTATTTTCTATATATATTTTCATCCAAAATTACAATATTTTATTGGTATTTTCTTAATTTAATTCGATACGAATTTAGATTATTTCATAGGTATTTTGTATACATATTTTTTTTACTCATTTACATTATCTAATGTGTGTTTTGTATATATTTTTTATACAAATTTATTTTATGTGCATTTTTGTACAAATATTTTTATAGAAATTTGCGTTATTTTACGTGTATTTTGTATATGTTTTCTCACACAAATTTACATTATTTTATTGGTATTTTGTTTATTTATTTTGAGACGAATTACATGATTATATGAGTATTTTGTACATTTTTTTTATACGTATTTATATTATTTAATGTGTATTTTGTTCATATATTTTTTTAAAAATATTACGTTATTATATGTGTTTTTGTATAAATATTTTGACTCAAATTTACATTAATTTATGTATTTTGTATATATATTTCAATTCAAATTTAGCTTACATTTTTATAAAATATATATAACAAATACACATAGAATAATGTAAAATTGTATCAAAATAAATACACAGAATGTCAATAAAATAATGTAAATATGTAAGAAAATAAAGATGCAAAATACCCATAAAATAAAGCATATTTTTATAAGAATACATATACAAAAATACACAAAGAATAATTAAATTTGTTTCAAAATTAATATACAAAATGAACAAACAATATGGTAAATTTGTGTTGAAATAGATATGCAAAACACACATAAAACAATTTATTTCAAAATATATATACGAATACACATAGAATAATGTAAAATTGTATCAAAATAAATACACAAAATGTTAATAAAATAATGAAAATTTGTATGAAAATAAAGATGCAAAATACCCATAAAATAAAGCATATATGAAAAAAAATAAATATACAAAAATACACACAATAATTAAATTTATATTAAAATTAATATACAGAATAAACAAACAATATGGTAAATTTGCATTGAAATAGATATGCAAAACACACATAAAACAAGGTAAATTTATTTCAAAATATATATACGAATACATATAAAAAAACGGAATTTTCTATAAAAATAAATATAAAAAATACATACAAAAATACACAAAAATAATTTAAATTTATATGAAAATAAATATACAAAATACACATAAAATTAGGTAAGTTTGCATTAAAATACATATACAAAATACACATAAAATAATGTAAATATGAATGAAAATATATAAACAATTACACTTTAAATAACGTAAATTTGTATAAAATATATATACAAAATACACATTAAATAAGGCAAATATGAATGAAAAAAATATATACAAAACACTAATAGAATAGGGTAAAATCGTATCAAAATAAATACTCAGAATATTAATAAAATAATGTAAAATTGTATGAAAATAAAGATTCAAAATATCCATAAAATAACGCATTTTTTTTGAAAATATATATATACCAAAATACACATAAAATATTTAAATTTGTATTAAAATAAATATACAAAATGCACATTCATTAAGGTAAATTTGTATTGAAATAGATATGGAAAATACATATAAAACTATGTAAATTTGTTTAAAAATATATATACGAATACAGAAAATAACGTAGATTTCTATAAAAATATATAAAAAAAATACACATAAAATTAAGAAAATACGTATAAAAAAAATGTATACAAAATACACATCTAAATTTGTACGAAAATATTTATACAAATACACATAAAATAACATGAATTTGTATAAAATTTGTATCAAAATATATACGAATACACACAAGAAAATTACGTAAATTTTTATGAAAATGTATAAACAAAATACATATAAAATAATTTAAATACGTAGAAAAGTATATATACAAAATACACATAAAATAATGTAAATTCGTATCAAAATAAATAGACAAAATTCCAATAAAAGTGTGTATATTTGTAGGAAAATATATATACAAAATACAAATAAAATATCTGAAATTTGTATAAAAATATATACAAAAATAGTTTAAATTAGTTTGAAAATAGATATGCAAAATACACATAAAACTAGGCAAATTTTTATTAAAATACATATACAAAATACACATAAAATAATGTAAATTTGTATGAAAATATATTAACAAATACAAATAAAACAACGTAAATTTGGAAAAAATATATATACAAAATAAACATTAAATAATGTAAATGTGTTAAAAAAAATAGAGAGAATACACATAGAATAATGTTAAATCGTATCAAAATAAATAAAAAGAATATCAATAAAATAATGTAAATTTGTATGAAAATAAAGATGCAAAATACCCATAAAATAACGCATATCTGCATAAAAATATATATAAAAAAATACACATAAAATAATTTAATTTGTATTAAAATAAATATACAAAATGCACATACAATAAAGTAAATTTGTATTAAAATAGATATGCAAAATACAATAAAATAATGTAAATTTGTATCAAAAGATATATACAAATACACATAAAATAGAGTAAATTTCTATGAAAATATGCATACAAAATACATAAAAAATTATGTAAATAAATATAAAAATATATATACCAAATACCCCTAAAATAATGTAAACTCGTATTAAAATAAATAAACAAAATTCCGATAAAAGAAAGTATATATGAAGGAAAATATACAAAATACACATAAAATAGCGAAAATTTGTATAAAAATATATACAAAAAAACACAAAAATAATTTCAATTTGTATGAAAATAGATATACAAAATACATATATAATTAGTTAAATTTGTATTTAAATACATATACAAAATACACATAAAATAATGTAAATTTGTATGAAATGAAAACAAATACACATAAAATAACATACATTTGTATAAAATATATATACAAAATACACACAGAATAATGTAAAATCGTATCAAAATAAATACACAGAGTATCAATATATATTGTATATATATTTCAATTCAAATTTAGCTTACATTTTTATAAAATATATATACAAAATACACATGGAATAATGTAAAATTGTATCAAAATAAATAAACAGAATATCAATAAAATAATGTAAATTTGTATGAAAATAAAGATGCAAAATACCAATAAAATAAAGTATATTTTTTATAAAAATACATATACAAAATTACACATAGAATAATTAAATTTCTATTTAAATTAATATACAAAATGCACATACAATATGGTAAATTTGTATTAAAAAAATATGCAAAATACACATAAAACAGTGTAAATTTGTTTCAAAATATATATACGAACACACATAAAATAACGTAGATTTCTAAAAGAAATATATATACAAAATACATATGAAATGATGTAAATACGTATAAAAATATATATACAAAATACACATTAAATAATGTAAATTCGCGTCAAAATAAATAAACAAAACATCGATAAAAGAATGAGTATTTGTATGAAAATAGATATACAAAATACACATAAAATAACCTAAATTTGTATAAAAATATATACAAAAATACACAAAAATAATTTAAAATTGTATGAAAATAAATATACAAAATAAACATAAAATTAGGTAAATTTGTGTTGAAATACGTATAAAAAACACACATATAATAATGTAAATTTGAATGAAAATACATAAACAAATACACATAAAATAACGTAAATTTGTATAAAATATATATCTAAAATTACAAATTAAATAATGTAAATATGTATAAAAAAATATATACAAAACACAAATAGAATAATGTAAAATCGTATCAATATAAATACACAGAATATTAATAAAATAATGTAAATTTGTTTGAAAATAAAGAAGAAAAATACCCATAAAATAACGCATTTAGAAAAAAATAGATATAACAAAATACACATAGAAAATTTAGTTTTGTATTAATATAAATATACAAAATACACATACACTAATTTAAATTTGTATTGAAATAGATATGCAAAATACACATAAAACAATGTACATTTGTTTCAAAATATATATACGAATACACATAAAATAACGTAGATTTCTATGAAAATATATATACAAAATACACATTAAATGATGTAAATACGTATAAAAAATGTATTCAAAATACACATAAAATAATGTAAATTCGTATCAAAATAAATTAACAAAATACCAATAAAAGAATGTGTATTTGTATACATATAAATATAAAAAATACGAGTAAAATAACGTAAATTTATATAATACTATTTACAAAAATACAGAGAAGTAATTAAATATGTATGGAAATAGATATATAAAATACACACAAAATAAGCTAAATATGAATTGAAATATATATACAAAATGCATAAAATGAAGCAAATTTGTATCAAAATATTTATAGAAATACACATATAATAACGTAAATATGTATAAAAATATATCAACAAAATACACATTAAATAATGTAAATACGTATAAAAAATATATACAAAATACATATACAATAATGTTATTCGTATGAAAATAAATAAACAAAATACCAATAAAATAATGTAAATTTGTATGAGAAAACATATACAAAATACACATAAAATAACGTAAAATTTTATAAAAATATACGTACAGAAATGTACATCAAATAAATTTGCATAAAAATATATATACAAAACACACATTAGATAATGTAAATAAATGTAAAAATATGTATACAAAATACCTATGAAATAATCTAAATTCGTATCGAATTAAATTAAGAAAATACCAATAAAATATTGTAGTTTTGAATGAAAATATATATAGAAAATAAATATAAAATAACCTAAATACAGTTACAAATATGCACAAAATAATTTAAAATTTAATGAAATAAATATACAAAATAAACATAAAAAAGGTAAATTAATAATGAAATGAATTTAAAAATACACATAAAATAATGTAAATTTGTATGAAAATATATATACAAATTCACATAAAATAACATGAATTTGTATAGAATTAGTATCAAAATATATACGAATACACACAATAAAATAACGTAATTTTTTAAAGAAAATATATATACAAAATACACTTTTGTGTATTTTTGTGTATAGTTTTATAAATTTACGTTATTTAATGTGTATTTGTTTTTTTTATATTTATACAAATACACTTTCTTGTATTGGTATTTTGTTTATTTAATTTGATACGAATTTACATTATTTTATGTGTATTTTGTATACATTTTTTTATACGTATTTACTTAATTTTATGTGTATTTTGTATATATATTTTTAAAGAAATCTACCTTATTTTATGTGTATTTGTATATATATTTTGAAACAAATTTACATTGTTTATATGTATTTTGCATATCTATTTTTGTGTATTCTGTATTTTTTTATACATATTTACATTATTTAATGTTTATTTTGTATATATGTTTTATCCAAATTTACGTTATTTTATGTGTATTTGTTTATATATTTTCAAACAAACTTACTTTATTTTATGTGTATTTTGTATATGTATTTCAATACAAATTTTCCCAATTTTATGAGTATTTTGCATATCTATTTTCAAAAAAATTAATTTATTTTTGTGTATTTTTGTAAATATTTTCATAGAAATTTTAGTTCTTTTATTTGTATTTTGTATATATATTTTCCTACAAATATACATTCTTTTATTAGAATTTTGTTCATTTATTTTGATACGAATTAACACTATATACAAAAATACACAGATGTAATTAAATTCGTATGAAAATATTTATACAAAATACAGATAAAATAAGCTAAATTTGAATTGAAATGTATATTCAAAATACATAAAATAATGTAAAATTGTATCAAAATGTTTATAAAAATACATATAATAACGTAAATTTGTTTAAAAAAATATAAACAAAATACACATTGTTATGTAAATATGTACAAAATAAACATATAATCATGTAATTAGTATCAAACTAAATCAACAAAATAGCAATAAAGTAATGTAAATTTGTATGAGAAAACATATACAAATACATATAAAATAGCGCAATTTTTTATAAAAATATATGTACAAAAATGCACGTAAAATAAAGTAAATTTGCATAAAAATATATATACAAAACACACATTAAATAATGTAAATGCGTACATAAAATAACCTAAATTTGTATAAAACTATATTCAAAAATACACAAAAATAATTTAAATTTGTATGAAAAGAAATATACAAAATACACATAAAATTAGGTAAATCTGTATTGAAATACATATACAAAATACACATGAAATAATGTAAATTTGAATGAAAATAAATAAACAAATACACATAAAATAACGTAAACTTATATGAAATATATTTTCAAAATACACATTAAATAATGTAAATATGTATAAAAAAAAATATATACAAAGCACAAATACAATAAAGTAAAATCGTATCAAAATATATACACAGAATATTATTAAAATAATGTAAATTTGTATGAAAATTAAGATGCAAAATACCTATAAAATAACGCATTTTTAAAAAAATTATAGATACCAAAATACACATAAAATATTTGAATTTGAATTAAAATAAATATATAAAATGCACATACAATAAGGTAAATTTGTATTGAAATATATATGCAAAAAACACATAAAATAGTGTAAACTTGTTTCAAAATATATATACGAATACACATAAAATAACGTAGATTTCTATAAAAATACATACACAAAATACACTTAAAATTAAGTAAATACGTATAAAAAAATGTATAAAAAATACACACAAAATAATGTAAATTCGTATAAATATAAATAAACAAAATACCAATAAAAGAGTGTGGTTTGTATAAATATACATCTACAAAATGAACATAAAATAAGGTAAATTTATATAAAACAATATACAAAGATACACAGAAGTAATTAAATTTGTATGAAAATAGATATACAAAATATACACAAAATAAGCTTAATTTGAATTGAAATATATGTACAAAATACATAAAAAATAAAATTATGTAAATTTTTATGATAGTAAAGATGCAAAATTCCCATAAAATAGCTCATTTCTTATAAAAATATATATACCAAAATACACATAAAATATTTAAATTTGTATTGAAATACATATACAAAATGCACATACAATAATACACATTAAATACCGTAGATTTCTATAAAAATATATATACAAAATACACATAAAATTAAGTAAATTCGTATAAAAAAATGTATACAAAATAAACATAAAATAATGCAAATTCGAATTAAAATAAATAAACAAAATACCAATAAAAGAATGTGTATTTGGATAAATATAAATATACAAAATACACATACAAAATAAACATAAAATAAGGTAAATTTGTAATAAAATATATGTACAAAATACACGTAAAATAATGTAAATTTATGTGAAAATACATATTCAAATACACTTTAAATACCATGAATTTGTATAAAAATATATATTAAAAATAAATATTAAATAATGTAAATGCGTATAAAAATATATATACAAAGTATATATAAAATATTGTAAATTCGTATCAATATAAATCAACAAAACACCAATAAAATAATATATATTTAAGTGAAAATAAATTTACAAAATACACATAACATAACTAAAATTTGTATTAAAATATATGCAAAAATACATAAAAATAATTTGAGTTTGTATGAAAATAGATATGCAAAATACACATAAACCTAGGTAAATTTCTTTTGAAATTCATATACAAAATACACATAAAATAACGTAAATTTGTATAAAACTATATACAAAAATTCACAAAAATAATTTAAATTTGTATGAAAATAAATATACAAAATACACATAAAATTAGGCAAATTTGTATTGAAATACATATTCAAAATACACATAAAACAATGTAAATTTGAATGAAAAAATATAAACAAATACACTTAAATTAACGTAAATTTGTACAAAATATATATACAAAATACTCATTAAGTAATGTAAATATGTATAAAAAAATATTTACAATACACAAATAGAATAATGTAAAATCGTATCAAAATAAATACACAGAATGTTAATAAAATAAAGTAAATTTGTATGAAAACTAAGATGCAAAATACCTATAAAATAACGCATTTTTTATTAAAATATATTACCAAAATACACATAAAATATTTGAATTTGTATTAAAATAAATATACAAAATGAACATACAAAAAGGTAAATTTGTATTGAAATAGATATGCAAAATAAATATAAAACAATATAAATTTGTTTCAAAATATATATACGAATACTCATAAAATAACGTAGATTTCTATAAAAGTATATATACAAAATACACATAAAACGAAGGAAATACATATAAAAAAAATGTATACAAAATACACTTAAAATAATGTAAATTCGTATCAAAATAAATCAGCAAAATACCAATAAAAGAATGTGTATTTGTATAAATATAAATATACAAAATACACATAAAACAACGTAAATTTATATAAAACTATATACAAAAATACAGAGAAATAATAAAATTTGTATGAAAATAGATACACAAAATACACACAAAATAAGCTAAATTTGAATAGAAAATATATATACAAAATACATATAATAATGTAAATTTGTATCAAAATATTTATACAAATACACATATAATAACTTAAATTTGTCTAAAAATATATAAACAAAATACACATTAAATAATGTAAATACGTATAAAAAAATATGTACAAAATACACATATAATCATGTAATTCGTATCAAGATAAATAAACAAAATACCAATAAATTAATGTAAATTTGTATGAGAAAACATTTACAAAATACACATAAAATAACGCAAATTTCTATAAAAATATATGTACAAAAATGCACATAAAATAAAGTAAATTTGCAGAAAAATATATATACAAAAAACATTAAATGATGTAAATGCGTATAAAAATATGTATACAAAATACCTATGAAGTAATCTAAACTCGTATTGAATTAAATTAACAAAATATCAATAAAATAATGCAATTTTGGATGATATTGTATAGGGAAAATACATATAAAATAATAATGTAATTTGTATCAAAATATATACGAATACACACAATAAAATAACGTAAATTTTAATGAAAATGTATATACAAAATACACATAAAATAATGTAAATACGTAGAAAAATATATATACAAAATACACATAAAATAATGTAAACTCGTATCAAAATAAATAAACAAAATTACACTAAAAGAATGTATATTTGTAGGAAAATATATATACAAAATACAAATAAAATAACTAAAATTTGTATAAAAATATATACAAAAATACACAAAAATAATTTAAATTTGTTTGAAAATAGATATGCAAAATACACATAAAATTAGGCAAATTTGTATTGAAATACATAAACAAAATACATATAAAACAATGTAAATTTGTAAGAAAATATATAAACAAATACACATAAAATAAAGTAAATTTCCATAAAATATATATATACAAAATATATTTTAAATAATGTAAATATGTATGAAATATATATACAAAGTACACATAGAATATTGTAAAATCGTATCAAAATAAATAAACAGAATATCAATAAAATAAGGTAAATTTGTATATGAAAATAAAGATGCAAAATACCGATAAAATAAAGCATATTTTAATAAAAATACATATACAAAAATACACTTTGAATAATTAAATTTGTATTAAAATTAATATACAAAATACACATACAATAAGGTAAATTTGTATTGAAAAAATATGAGAAATACAAATAAAACTGTAAATTTGTTTCAAATATATATACGAATACACATAAAATAACGTAGATTTCTATAGAAATATATGTACAAAATACACTTGAAATGATGTAAATACGTATAAAAATATATATACAAAATACACATTAAACAATGTAAATTCGCTTCAAAATAAATAAACAAAATATCAATAAAAGAATGTGTATTTGTATGAAAATAGATCAACAAAACACATATAAAATAACCTAAATTTGTATAACTATATACATAAATACACAAAAATAACTTAAATTTGTATGAAAATAAATATACAAAATACACATAAAATTAGGTAAATTTGTATTTAAATACATATACAAAATACACTTAAAATAATGTAAATTTGAATGAAAATATATAAACAAATACACTTAAAATTATGTAAATTTGTATAAACTATGTATAAAAAATATACATTAAATAATGTAAATATGTATAAAAAAATATGTACAAAACACAAATAGAATAATGTAAAATCGTTTAAAAATAAATAGACAGAATATTAATAAAATAATGTAAATTTGTATGAAAATTAAGATACAAAATACCAATAAAATAACGCATTTTTTATAAAAATGTATATAACAAAAGACACATAAAATATTTGAATTTGTATTAAAATAAATATACAAATTGCATATACAATAAGGTAAATTTGTATTGAAATAGATATATAAAAAATACATATAAAACAATGTAAATTTGTTTCAAAATATATATACGAATACACATAAAATAACGTAGATTTCTATAAAAATATATACACAAAATACACATAAAATTAAGTAAATACGTATAAAAAAATGTAAACAAAATACACATAAAATAATGTAAATTCGAATCAAAATAAATAAATAAAATACCAATAAAAGAATGTGTATTTGTATAAATATAAATGTACAAAATACACATACAAAATAAACATAAAATAAGGTAAATTTGTAATGAAATATATGTACAAAATACACATAAAATAATGTAAATTTATATGAAATTATATATACAAATACACATAAAATACCATGAATTTGTATAAAAATATATATTCAAAATAAATATTAAATAATGTAAATGCGTATAAAAATATATATACAAAGTACATATAAAATAATATAAACTCGTACCAATATAAATCAACAAAATACCAATAAAATAATATATATTTGAATGAAAATATATTTACAAAATACACATAACATAACTAAAATATGTATTGAAATATATACAAAAAAACATAAAAATAATTAGAGTTTGTTTGAAAATAGATATACAAAATACACATAAAACTAAGTAAATTTCTTTTGAAATATATATACAAAATACCCATAAAATATTGTAAATTTGTGTCAAAATAAATAAACAAATACACATAAAATAACGTAAATTTGTATCAAAAATATATACAAAATACACATAGAATAATGTCAAATCGTATCAAAATGAATGAGCAGAATATCAATAAAATAATGTAAATTTGTATGAAAATAAAGATGCAAAATATCCATGAAATGAAGCATATTTTTATAAAAATACATATAAAAAAATACACATAGAATAGTTAAATTTGTATTAAAATTAATATACAAAATGCATATACAATAAGGTAAATTTGTATTGAAAAAATATGCAAAATACACATAAAAGTGTAAATTTGTTTAAAAATCTATATATGAATACACATAAAATAACATAGATTTCTATAGAAATATATATACAAAATACACATGAAATGATGTAAATACGTGTAAAAATATATATACAAAATACACATTAAATAATGTAAATTCGCGTCAAAATAAATAAACAAAATATCAATAAAAGAATGTGAATTTGTATGAAAATAGATATACAAAATGCACATAAAATAACCTAAATTTCTTTAAAACTATATACAAAAATACACAAAAATAATTTAATTTTGAATGAAAATAAATATACAAAATACACATAAAATTAGGTAAATTTGTATTGAAATGCATATACAAAATACAAATAAAATAATGGAAATTTGAATGAAAATATATAAACATATACACTTAAAATAACGTTAATTTGTATCAAATGTATATACAAAATACACATTAATAAATGTAAATATGTATAAAAAAAATATATACAAAACACAAATAGAATAATGTAAAATCGTATCAAAAATAAATACACAGAATATTAATAAAATAATGTAAATTTGTATGAAAATAAAGATGCAAAATAGCTATAAAATAACGCATTTTTTATAAAAATATATATACCAAAATACACAAAAAATATTAAAATTTGTATTAAAATAAATATGAAAAATGCACATACAATAAGGTAAATTTGTATTGAAATAGATATGCAAAATACATATAAAACAATGTAAATTTGTTCCAAAATATATATACGAATACACATAAAATAACGTAGATTTCTATAACAATATATACAAAATACACATAAAATGAAATAAATACGTATAAAAAAATGAGCACAAAATACACATAAAATAATGTAAAATCGTATCAAAATAAATAAACAAAATACCAATAAAAGAATGTGTATTTGTATAAATATAAATATACAAAATACACATAAAATATCGTGAATTTGTATAAAACTATATACAAAAATACACAAAAGTAATTAAATTTGTATGAAAATAGATATACAAAATACAGCTAAAATAACCTAAATTTGAATTGAAATGTACATACAAAAATACATAAAATAATGTAAATTTGTTTCAAAATATTCATACAAATACATATAATAACGTAGATTTGTTTAAAAATATATAAACAAAATACACATTAAGTAATGTAAATATGTATAAAAAATATGTACAAAATACACATATAATCATGTAATTCGTATAAAAATAAATAAACAAAATAGCAATAAAATAATGAAAATTTGTATGAGAAAACATATACAAATAACGCAAATTTCTATAAAACTATATGTACAAAAAGGCATATAAAATAAAGTAAATTTTTATAAAAATATATATACAAAACACACATTAAATAATGTAAATGTGTATATAAAATAACCTAAATTTGTATAAAACTATATACAAAAATACACAAAAATAATTTAAATTTGTATGAAAAGAAATATACAAAATACATATAAAATTAGGTAAATTTGTATTGAAATACATATACAAAATTCTATAAAATAATAAGACAAATACACTTAAAATAACGTAAATTTGTATAAAATATATATGCAAGATACACATTAAATAATGTAAATGTGTATAAAAAAAATATATACAAAAAACAAATACAATAATGTAAAATCGTATCAAAATAAATACACAGAATATCAATAAAATAATGTAAATTTGTATAAAATAAAGATGCAAATTCCCATCAAATATCGCATTTTTATATAAATATATATATATAAATATACATAAAAATTTAAATTTGTATTGAAATAAATATACAAAATGCACATACAGTAAGGTATATTTGTATTGAAATATATATTCAAAATACATATAAAACAATATATATATGTTTATATATATATATATATATATATATATAAATAACGTATATTTATATATAAATATATATACAAAATAAATATGAAATTATATAAATACGTATAAAAATATATATACAAAATACATATTAAATAATGTAAATCGTTTCAAAATAAATAAACAAAATATCATGAAAAGAATGTGTATTTGTATGAAAATAGATAATAGATAATAAATTTGTATAAAATATATGCAAGATACACATTAAATGATGTAAATATGTATAAAAAAAGTATATACAATAAACAAATAGAATAATGTAAAATCGTATCAAAATAAATACACCGAATATTAATAAAATAATGTAAATTTGTATGAAAATAAATATGAAAAATTAAAAAAAAATAGCGAATTTATTATAAAAATATATATACCAAAATACACATAAAATATTTAAATTTGTATTGAAATAAATATACAAAATGCACATACAATAAGGTAAATTTATATTGAAAGAAATTTTCAAAAATACATATAAAACAATGCAAATTTGTTTCAAAATATATATACGAATACTAATAAAATAACGTAGATTTCTATAAATATATATGTACAAAATACACATAAAATTAATTAAGTAAATACGTATAAAACAATGTATACAAAATACCAATAAAAGAATGTGTATTTGTATAAATATAAATATACAAAATACACATACAAAATAAACATAAAATAATGTAAATTTGTAATGAAATATATGTACAAAATACACATAAAATAATGAAAATTTATATGAAAATATATATACAAATACACATAAAATACCATGAATTTGTATAAAAATATATATTCAAAATAAATATTAAATAATGTAAATGCGTATAAAAATATATAAACAAAGTACGTGTATGTTGCATATTTTTTCAATACATATTTACCTTATTGTATATGCATTTTGTATATTAATTTTAATACAAATTTAATTATTCTATTTGTATTTTTGTATATGTATTTTTATAAAAATATGCTTTATTTTATGCGTATTTTGCATCTTTATTTTCATACAAATTTACATTATAATATTGATATTCTGCTCATTCATTTCGATACGATTTGACTTTATTCTACGTGTATTTTGTATATATTTTTCATATAAATTAACGTTATTTTATGTGTATTTGTTTATATATTTTGACACAAATTTACAATATTTTATGTGTATTTTTATATCTATTTCATACAAACAAATTATTTTATGTATTTTGTATATATTTTAATACAAATGCGTTTTAGTTATGTTATGTGTATTTTGTAAATTTATTTTCATTCAAATATATATTATTTTATTGGTATTTTGTTGATTTATATTGATACGAATTTACACTATTTTATATGTCCTTTGTATATATATTTTTATACGCATTTACATTATTTAATATTTATTTTCAATATATATTTTTATACAAATTCATGGTATTTTATGTATATTTGTATATATATTTTCATATAAATTTACATTATTTTATGTGTATTTTGTACATATATTTCATTACAAATTTACGTTATTTTATGTTTATTTTGTATGTGTATTTTGTATATTTATATTTATACAAATACACATTATTTTATTGGTATTTTGTTTATTTATTTTGATTCGAATTTACATTATTTTATGTGTATTTTGTATACATTTTTTATACGTATTTACTTAATTTTATGTGTATTTTGTATATATATTTTTATAGAAATCTACGTTATATTATGTGTATTCGTATATATATTTTGAAACAAATTTACATTGTTTTATATGTATTTTGCATATTTATTTCAACACAAATTTACCTTATTTAATGTGCATTTTGTATATTTATTTTAATACAAATTTAAATATTTTATGTGTATTTTGTTATATATATTTTTATAAAAAATGCGTTATTTTATGGGTATTTTGCCTCTTAATTTTCATACAAATTTACATTATTTTATTAATATTCTGTGTATTTATTTTGAAACGATTTTACATTATTCTATTTGTGTTTTGTATATATATTTTTATACATATTTACATTATTTAATGTGTATTTTGTATATATATTTTATACAAATTTACATCATTTAAAGTGTATTTGTTAATATATTTTCATTCAAATTTACATTATTTTAAGTGTTTTTTGTATATGTATTTAAATACAAATTTACCTAATTTTATGTGTATTTTGTATATTTAGTTTCATACAAATTTAAACTATTTTTGTGTATTTATGCATATAGATTTATACAAATTTAGGTTATTTTATGTGTATTTTGTATATCTATTTTCATACAAATATACATTCTTTTATTGATATTTTGTTTATTTATTTTGAAGCGAGTTTACATTATTTAATGTGTATTTTCTATATATATTTTTGTACGTATTTAAATTATTTCAGGTGTATTTTGTACATATATTTCTATAGAAGTCTACGTTATTTTATGTGTATTCGTATATATATTTGAAACAAATTTACAGTTTTATTTGTATTTTGCATATTTTTTCAATACAAATTTACCTTATTGTATGTGCATTTTTTATATTAATTTTAATACAAATTTAATTATTCAATGTGTATTTTTGCATATTTATTTTTATTAAAATATGCTTTATTTTATCGGTATTTTGCATCTTTATTTTCATATACAAATTAACATTATTTTATTGATATTCTGTTTATTTATTTTGATACGATTTTACAATATTCTATGTGTACTTTGTATATATATTTCATACATATATACATTATTTAATGTATATTATGTATATATATTTTATGGAAATTTACTTTATTTTATGTGTATTTGTATATATATTTTCATACAAATTTACTTTATTTTATGTGTATTTTGTATATGTATATTAATACAAATTTCCCTAATTTTATGTGTATTTTGCATATCTATTTTCAAACAAATTTAAACTATTTTTGTGTATTTTTGTGTATATTTTTATACAAATTTTAGTTATTTTATTTGAATTTTGTATATATATTTTCCTACAAATATACATTCTTTTAGTGGAATTTTGTTTATTTATTTTGATACGAATTTACTTTTTTTTTACGTGTATTTTGTATAAATATTTTTCTACGTATTTACATTATTTTATGTGTATTTTGTATATATATTTTCATAAAAAAATTACGTTATTTTATTGCGTGTATTCGTATATATTTTAATACAAATTTACATTATTATTTTATATGTATTTTCTATATACAATTTCATCCAAAATTACATTATTTTATTGGTATTTTGTTAATTTAATTCGATACGAATTTAGATTATTTCATAGGTTTTTTGTATACATATTTTTATACGCATTTACATTATTTATTGTGAGTTTTGTATATATATATATATATATATATATATATATATATATATATATATATATATATATATATATATATATATATATATATATATATATATATATATATATATATATATATATATATATATATATATATATATATATATATATATATATATATTATATATATATTTTTATAGCATTATTTTATGTGTATTTTGTAGATGTTTTCTCATACAAATTTACATTAATATATTAGTTTTTTTTTTTTTTTGATACGAATTACATGATTATATGTGTATTTTGTACATATTTTTTTATACGTATTTACATTATTTAATGTGAATTTTGTTTATATATTTTTATACAAATTTACGTTATTATATGTGTATTTGTATAAATATTTTGATACAAATTTACATTATTTTATGTATTTTGTATATATATTCGTATTCAAATTTAGCTTATTTTGTGTGTATTTTGTATATCTATTTTCATAGAAAATTTATTACTTTTGTGTATTTTTGTATATAGTTTTATATAAATTTACGTTATTTTATGTATATTTTGTATATTTATATTTATACAAATACACATTCTTTTATTGGTATTTTCTTGATTTATTTTGATACGAATTTACATCATTGTATGTGTATTTTGTATACATTTTTTTATATGTATTTCCTTCATTTTATGTGTATTTTGTATATATATTTTTATAGAAATCTACGTTATTTTATGTGTATTCGTAAATATATTTTGAAACAAATTTATATTGTTTTATATGTATTTTGCATATCTGTTTAATATAAATCTACCTTATTGTATGTTCATTTTGTATATTTATTTTAATACAAAGTCAAATATTTTATGTGTATTTTGGTAATTTATTTTAATTAAAAATGCATTATTTTATGGGTTTTCTGCATCTTAATTTTCATACAAATTTACATTATTTTATTAACATTCTGTGTATTTATTTTGATACGATTTTACATTATTCTATTTGTGTTTTGTATATATTTTTTTTATACATATTTACATTACTTAATGAGTATTTTGTATATATATTTTATACAAATTTACGTTAATTTAAGTGTTTTTGTTTATATATTTTCATTCATATTTACATTATTTTATGTGTATTTTGTATATGTATTTTCATAAAAATACACATTCTTTTATTGATATTTTCTTTATTTATTTTGACACGAATTTACATTATTTAATGGGTATTTTGTATATATATTTTTATACGTATTTACATCATTTCATGTGTATTTTGTATATATATTTCTATAGAAATCTACGCTATTTTATGTGTATTCGTATATATATTTTGAAACAAATCTACATTATTTTATGTGTGTTTTGTATATATATTTCATTACAAATTTGCCTTATTTTATGTTTATTTTTATATCTATTTTCATTAAAATTCATATTATTTTCTGTGTATATATTTATTTGTATTTACGTTATTTTATGTGTATTTTCTATATATATTTTCATTCAAATCTACATTATTTTATCAGTATTTTGTTCAATTATTTCGATACGAATTTAGATTATTTCATGTGTATTTTCTATTCATATATTAATACGCATTTAAATTATTTAGTATGTGTTTTGTTTATATATTTTTTATACAATTTTACTTCGTTTTGTGTACATTTGTGTTGTTGTTTTTATACAAATCTACATTATTTTATGTGTAATCGTATATATATTTTTAAACAAATTTACATTGTATTTTGTATATATTTTATATAAATTTTCGTTATTTTATGTGTATTTTGTATATTTATTTTCCAAAAAATATACGCTTTTTTTCTGAATTTTGTGTATTTATTTTGATACAATTTACATTATTTGAGGTATTTTTGAATATATATTTTTATACATATTTACATCATTTTATATGTATTTTGTATGTATATTTCTAGAAATCTACGCTATTTTATGTGTATTCGTATATATATTTTGAAACAAATCTACATTATTTTATGTGTATTTTGTATATATATTTCATTACAAATTTGCCTTATTTTATGTTTATTTTTATATCTATTTTCATTAAAATTCATATTATTTTCTGTGTATATATTTATTTGTATTTACGTTATTTTATGTGTATTTTCTATATATATTTTCATTCAAATCTACATTATTTTATCAGTATTTTGTTCAATTATTTCGATACGAATTTAGATTATTTCATGTGTATTTTCTATTCATATATTAATACGCATTTACATTATTTAGTATGTGTTTTGTTTATATATTTTTTATACAATTTTACTTCGTTTTGTGTACATTTGTGTTGTTGTTTTTATACAAATTTACATTATTTTAAGTGTATTTTGTACTTTTTTATATTATAAATTTGCCTTATTTTATGTGTATTTTGTTTATTTATTTTCATACAAATTTAAAGTATTTGTTGTGTGTTTTTGTACATATATTTTTATAGAAATTTGAGTTATTTTATGTGTATTTTGTATATATTTTTTCATACAAATTTACATTTTTTTTATTATTTTGTTTATGTATTTTGCTACGAATTTACATTTTATATGTATTTTATATATATTTTGTATACGTAATTTCATAATTTAATGTGTATTTTGTTTATATATTTTAAAGCAAATTTACGTTATTTTATGCGTATTTGTTTAATTATTTGGATACAAATATATATTATTTTATGTATTTTTTATATATAGATATCAACAAATATATTTATTTTTATATATATATATATATATATATATATATATATATATATATATATATATATATATATATATATATATATATATATGTATATATATATATATATATATATATATATATATATATATATATATATATATATATATATATATATATATATATATATATATATATATATATATATATATATATATATATATATATATATATATATATATATATATATATATATATATATATATATATATATATATATATATATATATATATATATATATATATATATATATATATATATATATATATATATATATATATATATATATATATATATATATATATATATATATATATATTTATATAAATTTAAATTACTTTTTGTATTTTTATAGAGTTTTATACAAATATACGTTATTTTATTTATTTTGTATATTTATTTTCATACAAATTCACATTCTTGGTATTATTTATTTTGTATTTATTTTATTTTGAGTTTACATTATATATATATATATATATATATATATATATATATATATATATATATATATATATATATATATATATATATATATATATATATATATATATATATATATATATATATATATATATATATATATTTATACGTATTTACATCATTTTATGTGTATTTTTTATAAATATTTTTATAGAAATATACGTTTTTTATGTTTATTCGTATATATATTTTGCAACAAATTTACATTGTTTGATGTCTATTTCAATAAAAATCTACCATATTGTATGTGTATTTTGTATATTTATTTTAATACAAATTTAATTATTTGATGTGTATTTTTGTATATATATTTTTATAAAAATGTGCTTTTTTTATTATTATTTTGCATCTTTATTTTCTTACAATTTTACATTATTTTATTGATATTCTGTGTATTTATTTTGATACGATTTAACATTGTTCTATGTGTATTTTGTATATATTTTATTTTTCATATTTATATTATTTAATGTGCATTTTCTATATATATTTTATACTTATATACGTTATTTTATGTCTATTTGTTTATATATTTTCATACAAATTTACATTATTTTATGAGTATTTTTTATATGTATTTCAATACAAATTTATCTGATTTTATGTGTATTTTGTATTTGTATTTTCATACAAATTGAAATTATTTTTATGTATTTTTGTATGTATTTTTATACAAAGTTATTTTATATATTACTTTGTATATTTATTTTCCTACATATATACATTCTTTAATTGAAATTTAGATTATTGAATTTGACACGAGTTTACATTATTTTAGGTGTATTTTGTATATATATTTTTATTCGTATTTACATCATTTTATGTGTATTTTTTATATATATTTTCATAGAAATTTACGCTATTTTATGTTTTCGTATATATATTTTAATACAAATTTCCATTATTTGATGTGTATTTTGCATATCTATTTCAATATAAATTTATCTTATTGTATGTGCATTTTGTTATGTATTTTAATACAAATTTAATTATTTTATGTGTATTTTTGTATATATATTTTTATACAAATATGCGTTATTTTATGGGTATTTTGCATCTTTTTTTCATAAAAAAATTATATTATTTTATTGATATTCTGTTCATTTATTTTGAAACGATTTTACATTATTCTGGGCGTATTTTGTATATATATATTTTTATACACTTTTCCATTATTTAATGTGTATTTTGTATATATATTTTATACAAATTTACGTCATTTTTTGTGTATTTGTTGATATATTTTGACAAAAATTTGCAGTATTTTAAGGGTATTTTGTATATACATTTCAAAAGAAATTTACCCCAGTTTTATGTGTATTTTGTATATCTATTTTCATATAAAATCCAATTATTTCTCTGTATTTTTGTATATATTTTAATACAAATTTTACTTATGTTATGTGTATTTTGTAAATTTATTTTCATTCATATATATATATTATTTTATTGGTATTTTGTTGATTTATTTTGATACGAATTTACATTATTTTATATGTACTATGTATATATATATATATATATATATATATATATATATATATATATATATATATATATATATATATATATATATATATATATATATATATATATATATATATATATATATATTTTATATATATATATATATATTATTTAATGTTTATTTTGAAAATATATTTTTATACAAATTCATGTTATTTTATGTGTATTTGTATATATATTTTCATACAAATTTACATTATTTTAATTGTATTTTGTACATATATTTCATTACAAATTTACCTTATTTTATGTTTATTTTTTATATTAATTTCTTTCAATTTTAAAATATTTTATATGTGTATTTGTATTTGTATTTAGGTTATTTTATGTGTATTTTCTATATATATTTTCATCCAAAATTACATTATTTTATTGGCATTTTCTTAATTTAATTCGATACGAATTTAGATTAATTGATAGGTATTTTGTATACATATTATATACGCATTTACATTGTTTAATGTGTGTTTTGTATTTATATTTTTATGCAAATTTACTTTATTTTATGTGCATTTTTGTACATATATTTTTAAAGAAATTTGCGTTATTTTATGTGTATTTTGCATATGTTTTCTCATACAAAACTACATTATTTCATTGGTATTTTGTTTATTTATTTTGATACGAATTATATTATAATATGTGTATTTTGTACATATTTTTTATACGTATTTATATTATTTAATGAGCATTTTGTTTATATATTTTTAAAAAAAATTACGTTATTATATGTGTATTTGTATAAATATTTTGATACAAATTTACATTATTTTATGTATTTTGTAAATATATTTCAATTCAAATTTAGCTTATTTTATGTGTTTCTTGTATATCTATTTTCATACAAATTTAGTTACTTTTGTGTATTTTTGTATATAGTTTTATACAAATTTACTTTATTTTTGTGTATTTTCTATATTTATATTTATATAAATACACATTTTTTATTAATTATTTCGTTTATTTATTTTGATACGAATTTACATTATTTTATATGTATTTTGTATACTTAAAATAACGTAAATTTGTATAAAATATATATACAAAATACACATTGAATAATGTAAATATATGTAAAAAATATATATACAAAACACAAATAGAATAATGTAAAATCGTATCAAAATAAATACACAGAATATTAATAAAATAATGTAAATTTGTATGAAATTATGCAAAATACCCATAAAATAACGCATTTTTTATTAAAATATAACACCAAAATACACATAAAATATTTGAATTTGTATTAAAATAAATATACAAAATAAACATACAATTAGGTAAATTTGTATTGAAATAGATATGCAAAATACATATAAAACAATATAAATTTGTTTCAAAATATATATACAAATACACATAAAATAACGTAGATTTCTATAAAAATATATATACAAAATACACATAAAATGATGGTAATACATATAAAAAAAATGTATACAAAATACACATAAAATAATGTAAATTCTATCAAAATAAATCAACAAAATACCAATAAAAGAATGTGTATTTGTATAAATATAAATATACAAAATACACATAAAATAACGTAAATTTATATAAAACTATATGCAAAAATACACAAAAGTAATAAAATTTGTATGAAAATAGATATACAAAATACACACAAAAAAAGATAAATTTGAATTGAAATATATATACAAAATACATAAAATAATGTAAATTTCTATCAAAATATTTATACAAATACACATATAATAACGTAAATTTGTATAAAAATATATAAACAAAATACACATTAAATAATGTATATACGTATAAAAAATATGTACAAAATACATATATAATCATGTAATTCGTATCAAAATAAATAAAGAAAATACTAATAAATGAATGTAAATTAGTATGAGAAAACATCTACAAAATACACAAAAAATAACGCAAATTTCTATAAAAATATATGTACAAAAATGCACATAAAATAAAGTAAATTTGCATAAAAATATATAAACAAAACACACATTAAATAATGTAAATGCGTATAATAATATGTATACAAAATACATATGAAATAATCTAAATTCGTATCGAATTAAATTATCAAAATACCAATAAAATAATGTAATTTTGGATGAAATTGTATATAGAAAATACACATAAAATAACCTAAATACAAATTCAAATATACACAAAAAATAATTTAAAATTGAATGAAATAAATATACAAAATAATCATAAAATAAGGTAGATTTGTAATGAAATATATACAAAAATACACATAAAATAATAAAAATTTGTATGAAAATGCTGATTTTAATACAAATTTAATTATTGAATGTATTTGTGTATATGTATTTTATAAAACATGCTTTATTTTATGAGTATTTTGCATCTTTATTTTCTTGCAAATTTACATTATTTTAGTGATATTCTGTGTATTTATTTTGATACGATTTTGCATTATTCTATGTGTATTTTGTATATAAATTTAATACAAATGTACGTTATTTTATGTGTATTTGTTTTCATTTCATACAAATTTACACTATTTTATGTGTATTTTGTATCTAACGTCAATTTTAATTAATTATATGTGTATTTTGTATATATATTTTCATACAAATTGAAATTATTTGTGTTTTTTTGTATATATTTTATAAAAATTTTCGTTATTTTATTTGTATTTTGTATATTTATTTTCCTACAAATATACGTTGTTTTATCGGATTTTTGTTTATTTATTTTTATACGAATTTACATTATTTTAGGTGTGTTTTGTATATATATTTTTATACTATTAACATCATTTTATATGTATTTTTATGTATATTTTCATAGAAATTTACTCTATTTTATGCGTATTCGCATATATATTTTGATACACATTTACATTATTGATGTGTATTTTGCATATCTATTTCAATACAAATCTACTTTATTGTATGTGCATTTTGTATATTTATTTCAATACAAATTTAATTATTTCATGTGTATTTTTGTATATATATTTTAATGCTAATATGCGTTATTATATGGATATTTTGCATCTTTATTTTCATGCAAATTTACATTATTTTATTGATATTCTGTTTATTTATTTTGATACGATTTAACATTATTCTATGTGTATTTTGTATATATATTTTTATACTTATTTACATCATTTAATGTATATTTTGAATATATATTTTATCCAAATTTACGTTATTTTATGTGTATTTGTTTATATATTTTCATAAAAATTTACATTATTTTTTGTGTATTTTATATATGTATTTCAATATAAATTTGCCTAATTTTAAATGTATTTTGCATATCTATTTTCAAACAAATTTAAATTATATATGTATATTTTTGTATATATTTTTATACAAATTTTAGTTATTTTATTTGTATTTTGTGTATATATTTTCCTACAAATATACATTCTTTTATTGAAATTTTGTTGATTTATTTTGATACGAGTTTACATTACTTTATGTGCATTTTGTACATATATTTTTCTACGTATTTACATTACTTTATGTGTATTTTGTATATATATTTTCATAAAAATGTACGTTATTTTATTGTGTGTATTCGTATATATTTTGATACAAATTTTATACAAATTCTTGTTATTTTATGTGTTTTGAATATATATTTTCATATAAATTTACATTATTATATGTGTATTTTTACATATATCTCATTACAAATTTACCTTATTTTATATTTATTTTATATATTCATTTCATGCAATTCTAAATTATTTTATGTGTATATTTGCATTTGTATTTAGGTTATTTTATGTGTATTTTCTATATATATTTTCATCCAAAATTACATTATTTTATTGGTATTTTGTTAATTTCATTTGATACGAATTTAGATTATTTGAAAGGCATTTTGTATACATGTTTTTATACGCATTTACATTATTTAATGTGTGTTTTGTATATATATTTTTATACAAATTTACTTTATTTTATATGCATTTTTGTACATAAATTTTTAAAGAAATTAGCGTTATTTTGTGTATTTTGTATATGTTTTCTCATACAAATTTACATTATATTATTGGTATTTTGTTAATTTATTTTGATACGAATTACATGATTATATATGTATTTTGTATATATATTTTAATACGTATTTACATTATTTGATGTTTGTTTTGTTTATGTGTTTTCATTCAAATTTACGTTATCTTATGGGTATTTGTATAAATATTTTGATACAAAATTACGTTATTTAATGTATTTTGTATAAATATATTTCAATTCAAATTTAGCTTATTTTATGTGTATTTTGTATATCTATTTTCATACAAATTTAACTACTTTTGTGTATTATTGTATATAGTTTGATATAAATTTACGTTATTTTATGTGTATTTTATATATTTATATTTATTCAAATACATATTCTTTTATTCGTATTTTGTTTATTTTGATACGAATTTACATTATTTTATGTGTATTTTGTATACATTTTTTTATACGTATTTACTTCATTTTATGTGTATTTTCTATATATATTTTTATAGAAATCTACGTTATTTTATGTGTATTCGTATATATATTTTGAAACAAATTTACATTGTTTTATATGTATTTTGCATATTTATTTCAATATAGATTTACCTCATTGTATATGTATTTTGTATATTTATTTTAATACAAATTTAAACTTTTTTATGTGTATTTTGGCATACATATTTAAAAAAAAAAATGCGTTATTTTATGGATATTTTTCTTCTTTATTTTCATACAAATTTACTTTATTTTATTAATATTCTGTGTATATATTTTGATAAGATTTTACATTAATCTATTTGGGCTTTGTATATATATATATTTTTATATATATTTACATTATTTAATGTGTATTTTGTATATATATTTTATACAAATTTACGTTATTTTAAGTGTATATGTTTATGTATTTTCCTTCAAATTTACATTATTTTATGTGTATTTTGTATATGTATTTCAATACAAATTTACCTAATTTTATGTGTATTTTGTATATTTATTTTCAAACAAATTTAAATTATTTTTGTGTATTTTTGTATATAGTTTTATACAAATTTACGTTATTTTATGTGTATTTTGTATATATATTTTCATAAAAATACACATTCTTTTATTGATATTTTGTTTATTTATTTTGACACGAATTTACATTATTTAATGTCTATTTTGTATATATATTTTTAAACGTATTTACAGCATCTCAAGTGCATTCTGTATATATATTTCTATAGAAATCTACGTTATTTTATGTGTATTCGTATATATATTTTGAAAAAAAATTGCATAGTTTTATGTGTATTTAGCATATTTTTTTTAATAAAATCTACCTTATTGTATGTGCATTTTGTATACTAATTTTAATACAAATTTAATTATTGAATGTGTATTTTTGTATATGTATTTTTATAAAAATATGCTTTTTTTATGGGTATTTTGCATCTTTATTTTCATACAAATTTACGTTATTTTATTGATTTTCTGTATATTTATTTTGATACGATTTTACATTATTCTATGTGTATTTTTTATATATATTTTATACAAATATACGTTATTTTACGTGTATTTGTTTTCATTTCATACAAATTTACATTATTTTATGTGTTTTTTGTAGATGTATTTAAAGAAAAATTTAACTAATTATATGTGTATTTTGTATATCTATTTTCATAGAAATTGAAATTATTTTTGTGTTTTTTTTTTGTATATATTTTTATACAAATTTTCGTTATTTTATGTGTATTTTGTATATTTATTTTCCTACAAATATACGCTCTTTAATCGGAATTTTGTTTATTTATTATGATACGAATTTACATTATCTTAGGTGTATTTGGTATATATATTTTTATACTATTTATATCAATTTATATGTATTTTGTATGTATATTTTCATAGAAATTTTCTCTAGTTTATGTTTATTCGTATATATATTTTGATACAAATCTACATTATTGATGTGTATTTTGCATATCTATTTCAATACAAATTTGCCTAATTTTATGTGTATTTTGCATATCTGTTTTCAAACAAATTTAATATTTTTTTTTGTATTTTTGTATATATTTTTATACAAATTTTAGTTATTTTATTTGTATTTTGTATATTTATTTTCCTTCAAATATACATTCTTTTATTGGAATTTTGTTTATTTATTTTGATACGAGTTTACATTATTTTATGTGTATTTTGGGTATATATTTTTCTACGTATTTACATTATTTTATGTGTATTTTGTATATATATTTTAATAAAAATTTACATTATTTTATTGTGTGTATTCGTATTTATTTTGATACAAATTTTATACAAATTCATGTTATTTTATGTGTATTTGTATATATATTTTCATACAAATTTATATTATTATATGTGTATTTATACATATTTTTCATTACAAATTTACGTTATTTTATGATTATTTTGTATATTTATTTCATTCAATTTTATATTATTTCATGTGTATATTTGTATTTGTATTCAGGTAGTTTTATGTGTATTTTCTATATATATTTTCATCCAAAATTATATTATTTTATTGGTATTTTCTTAATTTAACTCGATACGAATTTAGATTTTTTCATAGGTATATTGTATACATATTTTTATACTCATTTACATTATCTAATGTGTGTTTTGTATATATATTTTTTATGCAAATTTACTTTATTTTATGTGCATTTTTGTACATATTTTTTTATACGTGTTTACATTATTTAATGTGTATTTTATTTATATATTTTTATACAAATTTACGTTATTATATGTGTATTTGTATAAATATTTTGATACAAATTTATATTGTTTTATTTATTTATTTCCATTCAAATTTTGCTTATTTTGTGTGTATTTTGTATATCTATTTTCATACAAATTTAATTACTTTTGTGTATTGCTGTATATAGTTTTATATACATTTACGTTATTTTATGTGTATTTTGTATATTTATATTTATACAAATACACATTCTTTTATTAGTATTTTGTTTATTTATTTTGATACGAGTTTACATTATTTTATGTGTATTTTGTATACATTTTTTTATACGTATTTACTTCATTTTATGTGTATTTTGTATATTTATCTTAATAGAAATCTACGTTATTTTATGTGCATTCTTATATATATTTTAAAACAAATTTACATTGTTTTATATGTATTTTGCATATCTTTTTCAATACAAATCTACCTTATTGTGTGTGCATTTCGTATATTTATTTTAATACAAATTCAAATATTTTATGTGTGTTTTGGTATATATATTTAAAAAAAAAATGCGCATTTTTATGGGTATTTTGCATCAAAATATTTATACAAATTTACATTATTTTATTTATATTCTGTGTATCTTTTTTGATACGATTTTACATTATTCTATTTGAGTTTTGTATATATTTTTGTATACATATTTACAATATTTAATATGTATTTTGTATATATATTTTATACAAATTTACGTTATTTTAGGTGTATTTGTTTATATATTTTCATTCAAATTTAATTATAATTTTATGTGCATTTTGTATATGTATTTCAATACAAATTTACCTAATTTTATGTGTATTTTGTATATTTATTTTCATACAAATTTAAATTATTTTTGATTATTTTTGTATATAGTTTTATTCAACTTTAGGTTATTTTATGTGTATTTTGTATATTTATCTTTATTTAATCTGACACGAGCTTACATTATTTAATGTATATTTTGTGTATATATATATATATATATATATATATATATATATATATATATATATATATATATATATATATATATATATATATATATATAAGAATACAATTAAAATAACTTAGATTTATATAAAAATATATATACAAAATACACCTAAAATGAAGTAAATACGTATACAAAAATGTATACAAAATACACATAAAATAATGTAAACTCGTATCAAAATAAATAAACAAAATACTAATAAAAGAATGTGTATTTGTATCAATATGAATATACAAATACACATATAATAACGTAAATTTGTATAAAAATATATACAGCAATACACATCAAAGTAATTAAATTTGTATGAAAATAGATATACAAAATACACAAAATAAGCAAAATTTGAATGGAAATATATATACAAAATACATATAAAAATTTGTATCAAAATATTTATACAAATACACATATAATAACGTAAATTTCTATAAAATATATAAACAAAATACACATCAAATAATGTAAATACGTATAAAAATATGTACAGAAATGCACATAAAATAAAGCAAATTTGCATAAAAAATACATATACAAAACACACATTAGATAATGTAAATGAGTATAAAAATATGTATAAAATATACCTATGAAAAAATCTAAATTCGTATCGAATTAAATTAAGAAAATACCAATAAAATAATATAATTTTGGATAAAATATATATAGAAAATACACATAAAATTACCTAAATACAAATACAAATACACATAAAATAATTTAAAATTGAATGAAATAAATATACAAAATAATCATAAAATAAGGTAAATTTGTAATGAAAAATATGTAAAAATACACAAAATAATATAAGTTTGTATGAAAATATATATACAAATACACATAAATAACATGAATTTGTATAAAATTTGTATCAAAATAAATACGAATACACACAATATACAAATATATATACAAAATACACATAAAATAATGTAAATACGTAGAAAAATATATATACAAAATACACATAAAATAATGTAAACTCGTATCAAAATAAATAAACAAAATTCCAATAAAAGAATGTATATTTGTAGGAAAATAAATATACAAAATACAAATAAAATAACTAAAATTTGTATAAAAATATATACAAAAATACAAAAAAAATTATTAAATTTGTTTGAAAACAGATATGCAAAATACACATAAAATTAGGCAAATTTGTATTGAAATAGATATGCAAAATACACATCAATAATGTAGATTTGTATCAAAATATATATACGAATAAACATAAGCTAGAGAAAATTTCTATGAAAATATACATACAAAATACATATAAATTGATATAAATAGTATAAAAATATATACCAATACACCTAAGATAATGTAAATTGTATTTATAAATAAACAAAATTCCGATTAAAGAGCGTATATTTTTAGGAAAATAAATATACAAAATACACATAAAATAACGAAAATTTGTATAAAAATATATACAAAAAAAAACACAAAAATAATTTCAATTTCTATGAAAATAGATATACAAAATACACATATAATTAGTTAAATTTTTCTTTAAATACATCTACAAAAAACACATAAAATAATGTAAATTTGTATGAAATGAAAACAAATACACGTAAAATAACGTATATTTGTATAACATATATATAAAAAATACACATAGAATAATGTAAAATCGTATCAAAATAAATATACAGAAAATCAATAAAATAACGTAAATTTGTATGAAAATAAAGATGCAAAATACCCATAAAAAAAGCATATTTTTATAAAAATACATATACAAAAATACACATTCAATAATTAAATTTGTATTAAAATTAGTATACAAAATGCACATACAATAAGGTAGATTTTATTAAAAAAATATGCTAAATACACATAAAACTATGCAATTTTTTTTCAAAATATATATACGAATACACATAAAATAACGTAGATTTCTATAGAAATATATATACAGAATGCACTTGAGATGCTGTAAATACGTTTAAAAATATATATACAAAATAGACATTAAATAATGTAAATTCGTGTCAAAATAAATAAACAAAATATCAATAAAAGAATGTGTATTTTTATGAAAATATATATACAAAATACACATAAAATAACGTAAATTTGTATAAAACTATATACAAAAATACACAAAAATAATTTAAATTTGTTTGAAAATAAATATACAAAATACACATAAAATTAGGTAAATTTGTATTGAAATACATATACAAAATACACATAAAATAATGTAAATTTGAAGGAAAATACATAAACATATACACTTAAAATAACGTAAATTTGTATAAAATATATATACAAAATACACATTAAATAATGTAAATATATATAAAAAAATATATATATACAAAGCCCAAATAGATTAATGTAAAATCTTATCAAAATATATACACAGAATATTAATAAAATAAAGTAAATTTGTATGAAAATAAAGAAGAAAAATATCCATAAAATAACGCATTTTTTTTTATAAAAATATGTATGCCAAAATACACATAAAAAAGTTTAAATTTGTATTAAAATAAATATACAAAATACATATACAATGAGGTAAATCTATATTGAAATAAATATGCAAAATACATATAAAACAATGTAAATTTGTTTCAAAATATATATACGAATACACATAAAATAACGTAGATTTCTATAAAAATATATATAGAAAATACACGTAAAATGAAGTAAATACGTATAAAAAAAATGTATACAAAATACACATAAAATAATGTAAATTCGTATCAAAATAAACAAAATACGAATAAAAGAATATGTATTTGAATAAATATAAATATATAAAATACACATAAAATAACGTAAATTTATATCAAACTATATACAATAATACACAAAAGTAGTTAAATTTGTATGAAAATAGATATACAAAATACACATAAAATAAGCTAAATTTGAATTGAAATATATTTATACAAAATACATTAAATAACGTAATTTTGTATCAAAATATTTATACAAATACCCATAAGATAATGTAAATTTGAATGAAAACACATAAACAAAATAAACATCAAATAATGTAAATACGTATTAAAATATATATATACAAAATACATATATAATCATGTAATTCGTATCAAAATAAATTAACAAAATACCAATAATATAATGTAAATTTGTATGAGAAAACATATACAAAATACACAAAATAACGCTAATTTCTTTAAAAATATATGTACAAAAATGCATATAAAATAAAGTAAATTTGTATAAAAATATATATACAAAACACACATTAAATAATGTAAATGCGTATAAAAACATGTATACAAAATGCCTTTCAAATAATCTAAATTCGTATCAAATGAAATTAACAAAATACCAATAAAATAATGTAATTTTGGATGAAAATATATATAGAAAATACACATAAAATAACCTAAATACAAATGCAAATATACACATAAAATAATTTAGAATTGCATGAAATGAATATATAAAATAAATATAAAATAAGGTAAATTTGTAATGAGATATATGTAAAAATACACATATAATAATGTAAATTTATATGAAAATATATATTCAAAACACATAAAATAACAAGAATTTGTATAAAATTTGTATCAAAATATATACGAATACACACAATAAAATAACGTACATTTTTATGAAAATATATATACAAAATACACATAAAGTAATGTAAATACGTAGAAAAATATATGTACAAAATGCACATAAAGTAATGTAAACTCGTATCAAAATAAATCAACAAAATTTCAATAAAAGAATGTATATTTGTAGGAAAATATATACACAAAATACAAATAAAATAACTAAAATTTGTATAAAAATATATACAAAAATATACATATATAATTTAAATTTGTTTGAAAATAGATATGCAAAATACATTTAAAATTAGGCAAATTTATATTGAAATACATATATAAAATACACAAAAAATAATGTAAATTTTTATGAAAATATATAAACAAATACACATAAAATAACGTAAATTTGGATAAAATATATATTCAAAATATACATTAAATGATGTAAATAAGTATAAAAATATATATACAAAATACACATAGAATAATGTTAAATCGTATCAAAATAAATAAACAGAAAATCAATAAAATAATGTAAATTTGCATGAAAATAAAGATGCAAAATATCCATATAATAACGCATATTAGCATTAAAATATATATACAAAAATACACATGAAATAATTAAATTTGTATTGAAATAAATATACAAAATGCACATACAATAAAGTAGATTTGTATTGAAATAGATATGCAAAATACACATCAATAATGTAAATGTGTATCAAAATATATATGCGAATACGCATAAAATGGAGTAAATTTCTATGAAAATATACATAAAAATACATATAAAATGATGTTAATAGTATAAAAATATATATACAAAACACACCTAAAATAATGTAAATTCGTATAAAAATAAATAAACAAAAATCCGATAAAACAACGTATATTTGTAGGAAAATAAATATACAAAATACAAATAAAATAACGAAAATTTTTATAAAATATATACAAAAAAACACAAATAATTTCAATTTGTATGAAAATATATATACAAAATACACATATAATTAATTAAAATTGACGTTAGATACAAAATACACATAAAATAGTGTAAATTTGTATGAAATGAAAACAAATACACATAAAATAACGTACATTTGTATTAAATTTATATACAAAATACACATAGAATAATGCAAATTCGTATCAAAATAAATACACAGAATATCACTAAAATAATGTAAATTTGCAAGAAAATAAAGATGCAAAATACTCATAAAATAAAGCATGTTTTTATAAAAATACATATACACAAATACACATTCAATAATTAAATTTGTATTAAAATTAGCATTTTCATACAAATTTTTATTATTTTATGTGTATTTTTGTATATATTTCATTACAAATCTACCTTATTTTATGATTATTTTGTATATTTATTTCATTCAATTTTAAATTATTTTTTGTGTATATTTGAATTTGTATTTAGGTTATTTTATGTGTATTTTCTATATACAATTTCATCCAAAATTACATTATTTTATTGGTATTTTGATAATTTAATTCGATACGAATTTAGATTATTTCATATGTATTTTGTATACATATTATTATACGCATTTACATTATTTAATGTGTGTTTTGTTTATATATTTTTATGCAAATTTACTTTATTTTATGTGCATTTTAATATATATTTTATAGAAATTTGCGTTATTTTTTGTGTATTTTGTAGATGTTTTCTCATACAATTTACATTAATTTATTAGTATTTTCTTTATTTATTTTAATACGAATTACATGATTATATATGTATTTTGTACATATTTTTTATACGTATATACATTATTTAATGTGTATTTTGTTTATATATTTGCATACAAATATACTTTATTTCATGTATTGTGTATATATATTTCAATTCAAATTTATATTTTTTTGTGTATTTTGTATATCTATTTTACAAATTTTATTACTTTTGTGTATTTTTGCATATAGTTTTATATAAATTTACGTTATTTTATGTGTATTTTGTATATTTATATTTATACAAATACACATTCTTTTATTGGTATTTTGTTGATTTATTTTGATAGAATTTACATTATTTTATGTGTATTTTGTATACATTTTTTTTATATGTATTACCATCATTTTATGTGTATTTTGTATATATATTTTTATAGAAATCTACGTTATTTTATGTGTATTTGTATATATATTTTGAAACAAATTTATATTGTTTTATATGTATTTTGCATATCTATTTCAATACAAATTTACCTAATTGTATGTTTATTTTGTATATTTATTTTAATACAAATTCAAATATTTTATGTGTATTTTGGTGTTATATTTTAATAAAAAATGCGTTATTTTATGGGTATTTTGCATCTTAATTTTCATACAAATTTACATTATTTTATTAATATTCTGTGTATTTATTTTGATACGATTTTACATTATTCTATTTGTGTTTTGTATATATATTTTTTACATATATTTACATTATTCAATGTGTATTTTGTATATATATTTTATACAAATTTACGTTATTTTAAGTATACAAAATACATATAAAATAATGTAAATTCGTATCAAAATAAATAAACGAAATACCAATAAAAAAATGTGTATTTATATAAATATAAATATAGAAAATACACAAAAATAAAGTAAATTTGTATAAAACTATATACAAAAATACACAAAAGTAACTAAATTTGTATGAAAATAGATATACAAGAAACACATAAAATAAGCTAAATTTGAATTGAAATATATTTACAAAATACATAAAATAATGTAAATTTGTATCAAAATATTTATACAAATACACATATAATAACGTAATTTTTTTTAAAAATATATAAACAAAATGCTCATTAAATAATATAAACACGTATAAAAAATATGTACAAAATACACATATTATAATATAATTCGTATCAAAATAAATAAACAAAATACCAATGAAATAATGTAGTTTTGTATGAGAAAACATATGCAAAATACACATAAAATAACGCAAATTTCTTTAAAAATATATGTACAAAAATGCACATAAAATAAAGTAAATTTGCATAAAAATATAAATACAAAACACACATTAAACAATGTAAATGCGTATATAATATGTATACAAAATACCTATCAATTAATCTAAATTCGTATCGAATTAAATTAAGAAAATGCCAATAAAATAATGTAATTTTGGATGAAAATATATATAGAAAATACACATAAAATAACCTAAATACAAATACAAATACACATATAAAATATTTTAAAATTGAAAGAAATTAATATAAAAAATAAACATAAAATAAGGTAAATTTGTAATGAAATATATGTACAAAATACAATTAAAATAATGTAAATTTGTATGAAAATATATATACAAATACACATAAAATAACATGAATTTGTATAAAAATTTATTTTCAAAATAATCATTAAATAATGCAAATGCGTATAAAAAATATATATATATATATATATATATATATATATATATATATATATATATATATATATATATATATATATATATATATATATATATATATATATATATATATATATATATATACATAGTACATATAAAATAATGTAAATTCGTATCAAAATAAATCAACAAAATACCAATAAAATAATATATATATATATGAATGAAAATAAATTTACAAAATACACATAACATAAGTAAAATTTGTATTAAAATATATACAAAAATACAGAGAAATAATTGGATTTTATATGAAAATAGATATACAAAATACACATAAAACTGGGGTAAATTTCTTTTGAAATGTATATACAAAATACCCTTAAAATACTGCAAATTTTTGTCAAAATATATCAACAAATACACAAAAAATGACGTAAATTTGTATAAAATATATATACAAAATACACATTAAATAATGGAAAAGTGTATAAAAATATATATACAAAATACGCCCAGAATAATGTAAAATCGTTTCAAAATAAATGAGCAGAATATCAATAAAATAATATAATTTTTTTATGAAAAAAAGATGCAAAATACCCATAAAATAACGCATATTTGTATAAAAATATATATACAAAAATACACATAAAATAATTAAATTTGTATTAAAATACATAACAAAATGCACATACAATAAGATAAATTTATATTGAAATAGATATGCAAAATACACATCAAATAATGGAAATTTGTATTAAAATATATATACAAAAACATAAAATAGCGTAAATTTCTATGAAAATATATATAAAAAATACACATAAAATGATGTAAATACGAATAAAAATATATATACAAAATACACCTAAAATAATGTAAATTCGTGTCAAATTCAATAATCTAAATTTCAATTAAAGAATGTATATATGTAGGAAAATAAATATACAAAGTAATATATAAAATAACTTTGTATAAAAATACATACAAAAATACATAAAAATAATTTCAATTTGTATGAAAATACAAATACAAAATACACATAAAATCAGATAAATTTGTATTGAAATACATATAAAAAATGCTCATAAAATAATGTAAATTTGTATGAAAATATATAAACAAATAGACATAAAATAACGTATATAAGTATAAAATATATATAGAAAATGCACATTAAATAATATAAATATGAAAAATAAAATATATACAAAATACACATAGAACAATGTTAAATCGTATCAAAATAAATACACAGAATATCAATAAAATAATGTAAAATTGTAAGAAAATAAAGATGCAAAATAATAATAAAAAAAGCACATTTTTATAAAAATATATATACAAAAATACACATCAAATAATTAAATTTGTATTAAAATAAATATACAAAATACACATACAATATGGTAGATTTTTATTGAAATAGACATCAAACAATGTAAATTTGTTGCAAAATATATATACGAATAAACATAAAAAACGTATATTTCTATAAAATATTTATAAAAATACACATAAAATGATGTAAATACGTATAAATATATATATATATATATATATATATATATATATATATATATATATATATATATATATATATATATATATATATATATATATATATATATATATATATATATATATATATATATATATATATATACAAATACCCATAAAATAATGTAAACTCGTTCCAAATTCAATAAAAATAATACAAATAGAAGAATTTGAATTTTTAAGAAAATAAATATACAAAATAAAATAAAATAACGTATATTTGTATAAAACTCTATACAAAAATACACAAAAGTAATTTAAATTTGAATGAAATAGATATCCAATATATATATATATATATATATATATATATATATATATATATATATATATATATATATATATATATATATATATATATATATATATATATATATATATATATATATATATATATATATATATATATATATATATATATATATATATATATATATATATATATATAAATATATAAACAAATACGCATAAAATAATATATATTTGTATCCAAATAATTAAACAAATACGCATAAAATAACGTAAATTTGCTTTAAAATATATAAACAAAATACACATTAAATTATGAAATTACGTATACAAAATATATATAAAATACACATATAAAAATGTAAATTCGTATCAAAATACATAAACAAAATAATAATAAAAAATGTAAATTTGTATGAAAAAATATATACAAAATACACATAAAATAACTCAAATTTCTATAAAAATATATGTACAAAAACGCACAACAAATACTTTAAATATGTATGAAAATAAATAAACAAAATACACATAAAATAAGGCAAATTTATAATATAAAAAAGTACAAAATACACTTAAAATAATGTAAATTTGTATAAAAACAACAACACAAATGTACACAAAACGAAGTAAAATTGTATAAAAAATATATAAACAAAACACATACTAAATAATGTAAATGCGTATTAATATATGAATAGAAAATACACATGAAATAATCTAAATTCGTATCGAAATAATTGAACAAAATACTGATAAAATAATGTAGATTTGAATGAAAATATATATAGAAAATACACATAAAATAACGTAAATACAAATAAATATATACACAGAAAATAATATGAATTTTAATGAAAATAGATATAAAAATAAACATAAAATAAGGCAAATTTGTAATGAAATATATATACAAAATACACATAAAATAATGTAGATTTGTTTCAAAATATATATACGAATACACATAAAATAGCGTAGATTTCTATAGAAATATACATACAAAATACATATAAAATGATGTAAATATGTATAAAAAATATATATTCCAAACATACCTCAAATAATGTAAATTCGTATCAAAATAAATACACAAAATTCCGAAAAAAAGCGTATATTTGTAGGAAAATAAATATACAAAATACACATAAAATAACGAAAATTTATATAAAAATATATACAAAAATACAATGTAAATTTGTTTAAAAATATATATACGATTACACATAAAATAATGTAGATTTGTATAAAAACAACAACACAAATGTACACAAAACGAAGTAAAATTGTATAAAAAATATATAAACAAAACACATACTAAATAATGTAAATGCGTATTAATATATGAATAGAAAATACACATGAAATAATCTAAATTCGTATCGAAATAATTGAACAAAATACTGATAAAATAATGTAGATTTGAATGAAAATATATATAGAAAATACACATAAAATAACGTAAATACAAATAAATATATACACAGAAAATAATATGAATTTTAATGAAAATAGATATAAAAATAAACATAAACTAAGGCAAATTTGTAATGAAATATATATACAAAACACACATAAAATAATGTAGATTTGTTTCAAAATATATATACGAATACACATAAAATAGCGTAGATTTCTATAGAAATATATATACAAAATACACATGAAATGATGTAAATACGTATAAAAATATATATACAAAATACCCATTAAATAATGTAAATTCGTGTCAAAATAAATAAAGAAAATATCAATAAAAGAATGTGTATTTTTATGAAAATACATATACAAAATACACATAAAATAATGTAAATATGAATGAAAATATATAAACAAAAACACTTAAATTAACGTAAATTTGTATAAAATATATATACAAAATACTCATTAAGTAATGTAAATATGTATAAAAAAATATATACAAAACACAAATAGAATAATGTAAAATCGTATCAAAATAAATACACAGAATGTTAATAAAATAATGTAAATTTGTATGAAAATTAAGATGCAGAAAACCCATAAAATAATGCATTTTTAATTAAAATAAATTACCAAAATACACATAAAATATTTGACTTTGTATTAAAATAAATATACAAAATGAACATACAATAAGGTAGATTTATATTAAACAGATATGCAAAATACATATAAAACAATATAAATTTGTTTCAAAATATATTTACGAATACACATAAAATAACGTAGATTTCTATAAAAATATATATACAAAATACACATAAAATGAAGGAAATACATATAAAAAAATGTATACAAAATACACATACAATAATGTAAATTCGTATCAAAATAAATCAAGAAAATACCAATAAAAGAATGTGTATTTGTATAAATATAAATATACAAAATATACATAAAATAACGTAAATTTATATAAAACTATATACAAAAATACACAAAAGTAATAAATTTTCTATGAAAATAGATATACAAAATACACACAAAATAAGCTAAATTTGAATACGAATATATATACAAAATACATAAAATAATGTAAATTTGTATCAAAATATTTATACAAATACACATATAATAACGTAAATTTGTATAAAAATATATAAACAAAATTCACATTAAATAATGTAAATACGTATAAAAAAATATGTACAAAATACACATATAATCATGTAATTCGTATCAAAATAAATAAAAAAAATACCAATATATTAATGTAAATTTGTATGAGAAAACATCTACAAAACACACATAAAATAATGCAAATTTCTATAAAAAAAATAAGTACAAAAATGCACAAAAATTAAGTAAATATGCATAAAAAAAAAATATATATATATATATATATATATATATATATATATATATATATATATATATATATATATATATATATATATATATATATATATATATATATATATATATATATATATATATATATATATATATATATATATATATATATATATATATATATATATATATATATATACGTATGAAAATATATATACAATATACACATAAAATAATGTAAATTCGTATCAGAATAAATAAACAAAATTCCACTAAAAGAATGTATATTTGTAGGAAAATATAGATACAAAATTCAAATAAAATAACTAAAATTTCTAAAAAAATATATACAAAATTTCACAAAAATAATTTAAATTTGTTTGAAAATAGATATGCAAAATACACATAAAATTAGGGAAATTTGTATTAATATACATATACAAAATACACATAAAATAAAGTAAATTTGTATGAATATATATACAAATACACATAAAATAAAGTAAATTTCCATAAAATATATATACATAATATACATTAAATAATGTATATATGTATGAAATATATATACAAAGTACACATAGAATATTGTAAAATCGTATCAAAATAAATAAACAGAATATCAATAAAATAATGTTAATTTGTATATGAAAATAAAGATGCAAAATACCGATAAAATAAAGCATATTTTAATAAAAATAAATATGCAAAAATACACATTGAATAATTAAATTTGTATTAAAATTAATATAAAAAATACACATACAATAAGGTAAATTTGTATTGAAAAAATATGCAAAATACAAATAAAACTGTAAATTTGTTTCAAATATATATACGAATACACATAAAATAACGTAGACTTCTATAGAAATATATGTACAAAATACACCTGAAATAATTTAAATACGTACAAAAATATATATACAAAATACACATTAAATAATGTAAACTCGCTTCAAAATAAATAAACAAAATATCAATAAAAGAATGTGTATTTGTATGAAAATAGATATACAAAATACACATAAAATAACCTAAATTTGTATAAATCTATATGCATAAATACACAAAAATAGTTTAAATTTGTATGAAAATAAATATACAAAATACACATAAAATTAGGTAAATTTGTATTTAAATACATATACAAAAAACACTTAAAATAATGTAAATTTGAATGAAAATATATTAACAAATACACTTAAAATGATGTAAATTTGTATAAAATATATATACAAAATACACATTAAATAATGTAAATATGTATAAAAATATATATACAAAACACAAATAGAATAATGTAAAATCGTATCAAAATAAATACACAGAATATTTATAAAATAATGTAAATTTGTATGAAAATTAAGAGGCAAAATACCCATAAAATAACGCATTTTTTATAAAAATATATATAACAAAATACACATAAAATATTCAAATTTGTATTAAAATAAATATACAAAATGCACATTAAATAAGGTAAATTTGTGTTGAAATAAATATGCAAAATACATATAAAACAATGTAAATTTGTTTCAAAATATATATACGAATACACATAATATAACGTAGATTTCTATAAAAATATATATACAAAATACACATAAAATTAAGTAAATACGTATAAAAAATGTATACAAAATACACATAAAATAATGTAAATTCGAATCAAAATAAATAAACAAAATACCAATAAAAGAATGTGTATTTGTATAAATATAAATATACAAAATACACATACAAAATAAACATAAAATAACGTAAATTTGTAATGAAATATATGTACAAAATACACATAAAATAATGTAAATTTATATGAAAATATATATACAAATATACATAAAATACCATGAATTTGTATAAAAATATATATTGAAAATAAATATTAAATAATGTAAATGCGTATAAAAATATATATACAAAGGACATATAAAATAGTGTAAATTCGTATCAATATAAATCAACAAAATACCAATAAAATAATATATATTTGAATGAAAATAAATTTACAAAATACACATAACATAACTAAAATTTGTATTAAAATATATACAAAAATACATAAAAATAATTTGTTTGTATGAAAATAGATATACAAAATACACATAAAATATTGTAAATTTGTGTCAAAATATATAAACAAATACACATAAAATAACGTTAATTTATATGAAAAATATATACAAAATACACGTAGAATAAAGTCAAATCGTATCGAAATGAATGAGCAGAATATCAATATTATAATGTAAATTTGTATGAAAATAAAGATGCAAAATACGCATAAAATAAAGCATATTTTTATAAAAATACATATACAAAAATACAAATAGAATAATTAAATTTGTATTAAAATTAATATACAAAATGCATATACAATAAGGTAAATATGTATTGAAAAAATATGCAACATACACGTACTTTTGTATATATATTTTTATACGCTTTTACATTATTTAATATATATTTTGAATATATATTTTTATACAAATTCATGGTATTTTATGTGTATTTGTATATATATTTTCATATAAATTTTCATTATTTTATGTGTATTTTGTACATATATTTCATTACAAATTTACATTATTTTATGTTTATTTTGTATGTGTATTTTGTATATTTATATTTATACAAATACACATTCTTTTATTGGTATTTTCTTAATTTATTTTGTTCGAATTTACATTATGTGATGTGTATTTTGTATACATTTTTTTATACGTATTTTCTTATTTTTATGTGTATTTTGTATATATATATTTATAGAAATCTACATTATTTTAAGTGTATTCGTATATATATTTTGAAACAAATTTACACTGATTTATATGTATTTTTGCATATCTCTTTCAATACAAATTTACCTTATTGTATGTGCATTTTGTATATTTATTTCAATACAAATTTTATATATTATTTGTGTATTTTGGTATATATATTTTTATAAGAAATGCGCTATTTTATGGGAATTTTGCATCTTTATTTTCATACAAATTTACATTATTTTATTAATATTCGGTGTATTTATTTTGATACGATATTACATTATTCTATTTGTTTTTTGAATATATTTTTTTACACATATTTACATTATTTAATGTGTATCTTCCATATATATTTTATACAAATTTATTATCTATTATCTATTTTCAAACAAATACACATTCTTTTCATGATATTTTGTTTATTTATTTTGAAACGAATTTACATTATTTAATATGTATTTTGTATATATATTTTTATACGTATTTATATAATTTCATGTGTGTTTTGTATATATATTTCTATAGAAATCTACGTTATTTTATGTGTATTCGTATATATATTTTGAAACAAATCTACATTGTTTTATATGTATTTTTGAATATCTCTTTCAATACAAATCTACCTTACTGTATGTGCATTTTGTATATTTATTTCAATACAAATTTAAATTTTTTATGTGCATTTTGGTATATATATTTTTATAAAAAATGCGCTATTTGATGGGAATTTTGCATCTTTATTTTTATACAAATTTACATTATTTTATTGATTTTCTGTGTATTTATTTTGATACGATTTTACATTATTGTATTTGTTTTTTGTATATATTTTTTTTATACACATTTACATTATTTAATGTGTATCTTGCATATATATTTTATACAAATTTACGTTATTTTAAGTGTATTTGTCTTATTATTTTATGGAATTTTGTATATGTATTTCAATACAAATTAACCTAATTTTATGTGTATTTTGTATATTTCTTTTCATACAAATTTAAATTATTTATGTGTATTTTTTTATATAGGTTTATACAAATTTAGGTTATTTTATGTTCGCATTTACATTATTTAATGTGTGTTTTGTATACATATTTTTATGCAAATTTACTTTTTTTTATGTGCATTTTTGTTCATATATTTTTATAGAAATTTGCGTTATCTTATATGTATTTGTATATGTTTTCTCATACAAATTTACATTATTTTATTGCTATTTTGTTTATTTATTTTGATACGAATTACATGATTATATATGTATTTTTTACATATTTTTTATACGTATGTACATTACTTAATATGTATTTTGTTTATATATTTTTAAACAAATCTACGTTATTATATGTATTTGTATAAATATTTTGATACAAATTTACATTATTTTATGTATTTTGTATATACACTTCAATTCAAATTTAGCTTATTTTATCTGTATTTTGTATATCTATTTTCATACAAATTTAATTACTTCTGTGTATTTTTGTGTATAGTTTTATACAAATTTACGTTATTTTATGTGTATTTTGTATTTTTATATTTATACAAATACATATTCTTTTATTGTTTTTTTGTTTATTTATTTTGATAAGATTTTACATTATTTTATATTTTTTTTATACATTTTTTTATACGTATTTACTTCATTTTATGTGTATTTCGTATATATTTTTATAGAAATCTACGTTATTTTATTTGCATTCGTATATATATTTTGAAACAAATTTACATTGTTTTATATGTATTTTGCATATCTATTTCAATACAAATTTACCTTATTGTATGTGCATTTTTTATGTTTATTTTAATACAAATCTTATTATTTTATGTGTATTTTGGTAAATATATTTTTATAAAAAATGAGTTATTTTATTGGTATTTTGCTTCTTTATTTTCATACAAATTTACATTATTTTATTAATATTCTGTGTATTTATTTTGATATGATTTTACATTATTCTATTTGTTTTTTGTATACATTTTTCTATACATATTTACATTATTTAATGTGTATTTTGTATATGTATTTCAATACAAATTTACCTAATTTTATGTGTATTTTGTATATTTATTTTCATACAAATTTAAATTATTTTTGTGTATTTTTGTATATAGTTATATACAAATTTTGGTTACTTTATGTGTATTATGTATATCTATTTTCATACAAATATACATTATTTTAATTGATATTTTGTGAATTTATTTTGACGCAAATTTACATTATTTAATGTGTATTTTGTATATATATATATATATATATATATATATATATATATATATATATATATATATATATATATATATATATATATATATATATATATATATATATATATATATATATATATATATATATATATATATATATATATATATATATTTTATACGTATTTACATCATTTCATGTGTATTTTGTATATATATTTCTACAGAAATCTAAGTTATTTTATGTGTATTCGTATATAGATTTTGAAACAAATTTACACTTTTATGTGTATGGTGCATATTTTTTCAATACATATTTACCTTATTGTATATGGATTTTGTATATTAATTATAAAAATATGCTTTATTTTATGGGTATTTTGGATCGTTATTTTCATACAAATTTACATTATTTTATTGATATTCTGCTCATTCATTTTGATAAGATTTGACATTATTCTATGTGTATTTTGTATATGTTTTTCATACAAATTTACGTTATTTTATGTGTATTTGTTTATATTTTGATACAAATTTTCAATATTTTTTGGGTATTTTGTATATATATTTCAAAAGAAATTTACCTAGTTTTTTGTGTATTTTGTATATCTATTTTCATACAAACTCAAATTATTTATATGTATTTTTGTATATATTTTAATACAAATTTTGATTATGTTATGTGTATTTTTTAAATTTATTTTCATTCAAATATATATTATTTTATTGGCACTTTGTTGATTTATATTGATACGAATTTACATTATTTTATATGTACTTTGTATATATATTTTTATGCGCATTTACATTTTTTAATATTTATTTTGAATATATATTTTTTATACAAATTCATGGTATTTTATGTGTATTTGAATATATATTTTCATATAAATTTTCATTATTTTATGTGTATTTTGTACATATATTTCATTACAAATTTACCTTATTTTATGTTTATTTTGTATGTGTATTTTGTATATTTATAGTTATACAAATGCACATTCTATTATTGGTATTTTGTTAGGTTATTTTGGTTCCAATTTACATTATTTTATGTGTATCATGTATACATTTTTTTATATGTATTTACTTAATTTTATGTGTATTTTGTATGTATATTTTTATAGAAATCTACGTTATTTTATGTGTATTCCTATATATATTTTGAAACAAATTTACATTGTTTTATATGTATTTTTGCATATCTCTTTCATTACATATTTAACTTATTGTATGTGCATTTTGTATATTTATTTCCATACAAATTTAAATATTTTATGTGTATTTTGGTATACATATTTTTTTTTAAAAATGCGCTACTTTATGGGAATTTTGCATCTTTATTTTCATACAAATTTACATTATTTTATTGATATTCTGTGTATTTATTTTGATACGATTTTACATTATTTTTTTATACACATTTACATTATTTAATGTGTATCTTGTATATATATATTTTATACAAATTTACGTTATTTTAAGTGTATTTGTTTATATATTTTCATTCAAATTTACATTATTCTATGTGTATTATGTATATGTATTTCAATAGAAATTTACCTAATTTTATGTGTATTTTGTATATTTATTTTCATACAAATTTAAACTATTTTTGTGTATTTTTGTATATAGTTTTATACAAATTTATGTTATTTTATGTGTATTTTGTATATCTATTTTCATACAAATACACATTCTTTTATTGATATATTGTTAATTTATTTTTACGCGAATTTACATTATTTAATGTGTATTTTGTATATATATATTTTATACGTATGTACATCATTTCATGTGTATTTTGTATACGTATTTACTTCATTTTATGTGTTTTGTGTATATATATTTTTTTAGAAATCTACGTTATTTTATGTGTATTCGTATATATATTTTGAAACAAATTAACATTGTTTTATATGTATTTTGCATATCTATTTCAATACAAATTTACCTTATTGTATGTGTATTTTGTATATTTATTTTAATACAAATTAAAAAAATTTATGTGTATATTTGTATATATATTTTTATAAAAAAAGGCGTTATTTATTGGGAGTTTTGCTTCTTTATTTTCATACAAATTTACATTATTTTATTAATATTCTGTGTATTTATTTTGATACGATTTAGCATTATTCTATTTGTGTTTTGCATATATTTTTTTTAACATATTTATATTATTTAATTTGTATTTTGTATATATATTTTATACAAATTTACGTTATTTTAGGCGTATTTGTTTATGTATTTTTATTCAAATTTACATTATTTTATGCGTATTTTGTATATGTATCTCAATAAAAATTTACCTAATTTCATGTGTATTTTGTATATTTATTTTCATACAAATTTAAATTATTTTTGTGTATTTTTGTATATAGTTTTATACAATTTAAGTTATTTTATGTGTATTTTGTATATCTATTTTCATACAAATACACATTCTTTTATTGATATTTTGCTTATTTATTTTGACGCGAATTTACATTATTTAATGTGTATTTTGTATATATATATTTTATACGTATTTTATCATTTCATGTGTATTGTATATATATATATATATATATATATATATATATATATATATATATATATATATATATATATATATATATATATATATATATATATATATATATATATATATATATATATATATATATATATATATATATATATATATATATATATATATATATATATATTTATATATATTTTATTTTGTTTTATGTGTATTTTGCATATTTTTTCAATATAAATTTCCTTATTGTATCTGCATTTTGTATATTAATTTTAATACAAACTTAATTATTCTATATGTATTTTTGTATATGTATTTTTATAAAAATATGGCTTATTTTATGGTTATTTTGCATCTTTATTTTCATACAAATTTATATTGTTTTATTGATATTCTGTGTATTTATTTTGATTCGATTTTACATTATTCTATGTGTATTTTGTTTTGTATATTTTATACAAATTTACGCTATTTTATGTGTATTTGTTTTCATTTCATACAAATTTACATTATTTTATGTGTATTTTGTAAATGTATTTAAATACAAATTTAACTAATTATATGTGTATTTTGTATATCTATTTTCATACAAATTGAAATTATTATTGTGTTTTTTTTTTCTATATATTTTTATACAAATTTTCGTTATTTTATGTGTATTTTCTATATTTATTTTCTTACACATATACGTTCTTTTATCGGAATTTTGTTTATTTATTTTGGCGCGAGTTTACATTATTTTAGGTGTATTTGGTATATATATTTTTATACTTTTTTACATCATTTTATATGTATTTTGTATGTATATTTTCATAGAAATTTACTCTACTTTATGTGTATTCGTATATATATTTTGATACAAATTTACATTATTTATGTGTATTTTGCATATCTATTTCAATACAAATTTACTTTATTGTATGTGCATTTTGAATATTTATTTTAATATAAATTAAATTATTTTATATGTATTTTTGTATATATATTTTTATGCAAATATGCGTTATTATATAGGTATTTTGCGTCTTTATTTTCATACAAATTTACATTATTTTATTGATATTCTGTTTGTTTATTTTGATACGATTGAACATTATTCTATGTGCATTTTGTATATATTTTTTTATACATATTTACATTATTTAATGTTTATTTTGTATATATATTTTATCCAAATTTACGTTATTTTATGTGTATTTGTTTAAATATTTTTATACAAATTTACATTATTTTATGTGTATTTTGTATATGTATTTCAATACTAATTTGCCTAATTTTATGTGTATTTTGCATATATATTTTCAAACAAATTTAAATTATTTTTTGTGTATTTTTGTATATATTTTTATACAAATTTTAGTTATTTTATTTGTATTTTGTATATATATTTTCCTACAAATATTCATTCTTTAATTGGAATTTTCTTTATTTATTTTAATAAGAATTTACATTATTTTATGTGTATTTTGTATATATATTTGTCTACGTATTTAAATTATTTTATGTGTATTTTGTATATACATTTTCGTAAAAATTTACGTTATTTTATTGTGTATTCGTATATATTTTGTTACAAATTTTATAACAATTCATGTTATTTTATGTGTATTTGTATATATATTTTCATACAAATTGATATAATTTTAAGTGCATTTTTACATATATTTCATTATAAATTTACCTTATTTGATGTTTATTTTGTATATTTATTTCATTCAATTTTAAACTATTTTGTATGTATATTTGTATTTGTATTCAGGTTATTTTATATCTATTTTCTATATATATTTTCATCCAAAATTACAATATTTTATTGGTATTTTCTTAATTTAATTCGATACGAATTTAGATTATTTCATAGGTATTTTGTATACATTTTTTTATACGCATTTACATTATGTAATGTGTGTTTTGTATATATTTTTTAATGCAAATTTATTTTATGTGCATTTTTGTACATATATTTTTTATAGAAATTTGCGTTATTTTATGTGTATTTTGTAATGTTTTCTCATAAAAATTTACATTATTTTATTGGCATTTTTTTTTTATACGAATTACATGATTATATGTGTATTTTGTACATATTTTTTTTATACGTATTTACATTATTTAATGTGTATTTTGTTTATATATTTTTATATAAAATTTACGTAATTATTTGTGTATTTGTAAAAATATATTGATACAAATTTACATTATTTCATGTATTTTGTATATATATTTCAATTCAAATTAAGCTTATTTTGTGTGTATTTTGTATATCTATTTTCATACAAATTGAATTACTTATGTGTATTTTTGTATATAGTTTTATATAAATTTACGTTATTTTATGTGCATTTTGTATATTTATATTTATATAAATACACATTCTTTTATTGGTATTTTGTTTATTTATATTTATACGAGTTTACATTATTTTATGTGAATTTTGTATATATTTTTTTATACTTCTTTACTTCATTTTATGTGTATTTCTTATATGTATTTTTATAGAAATCTACGTTATTTTATGTGTATTGGTATATATATTTTGAAACAAATTTACATTATTTTCTATGTATTTTGCATATGTATTTCAATACAAATATACCTTATTGTATGTGCATTTTGTATATTTATTTTAATACAAATTCAAATATTTTATGTGTATTTTGGTATTCATAATTTTATCAAAAATGCGTTATTTTATAGGTATTTTGCATCTTAATATTCAAACAAATTTACATTATTTTATTAATATTCTGTGTATATATTTTGATACGATTTTACATTATTATATTTGTGTTTTGTATATATATTTTTTTATACATATTTACATTATTTAATGTGTATTTTGTATATATATTTCATACAAATTTACGTTATTTTATGTGTATGTGTTTATATATATTTTTTTTCAAATTTACATTATTTTATGTGTATTTTGTATAAGTATTTTAATACAAATTTACCTAATTTTATGTGTATTTTGTATATTTCTTTTCATACAAATTTACATTATTTTTGTGTATTTTTGTATATAGTTTCATACAAATTTAGTTTGTTTTATGTACGCATTTACATTATTTAATGTGTGTTTTGTATATATATTTTTATGCAAATATACTTTATTTTATGTGGACTTTTGTACATATATTTTTATAGAAATTTGCGTTATTTTATGTGTATTTGTATATGTTTTCTCATACAAATTTACTTTATTTTATTGCTATTTTGTTTATTTAGTTTGATACAAATTACATGATTATATGTGTATTTTCTACATATTTTTTATACGTATTTACATGACTTAATGTATATTTTGTTTATATGTTTTTAAAGAAATTTACGTTATTATATGTTTTTTTATAAATATTTTGATACAAATTTACATTATTTTATTTATTTTGTATATACAATTTAATTCAAATTTAGCTTATTTTATCTCTATTTTGTATATTTATTTTTATACGAATTTAATTTCTTCTGTGTATTTTTGTATATAGTTTTATACAAATTTACGTTATTTTATGTGTATTTTGTATATTTATATTTATACAAATACACATTCTTTTATTGGTATTTTGTTTATTTATTTTGATTCGAATTTACATTATTTTATGTGTATTTTGTATACATTTTCTTATACGTGTTTACTTCATTTTATGTGTATTTTGTATATATATTTTTATAGAATTCTACGTTATTTTATGTGTATTCGTATATATATTTTGAAACAAATTTACATTGTTTTATATGTATTTTGCATATCTATTTCAATACAAATTTACCTTATTGTATGTGCATTTTGTATATTTATTTTAATACAAATTCAAATATTTTATGTGTATTTTGTAATATATATTTAAAAAAAAGCGTTATTTTAATAGTATTTTGCATCTTAATAGTATTTTGCATTTTTGAGGCGGTGGCTGGAAGGATAGCGAGACGGCCCCGCGTCCAGGAGGACGCGAGTTCAATCCCCGACCGGTGCCACCAAGCTGGGATTTTTCAGCCGCCGCCGAGTGGCTTAAAACTACCCACATGCTGTCCAGAAGACCACCTATCAACCCGGACTCTAGATTCTAGGATCAAAGATGAGCTCCGGGAAGGCAGCTTGAGCCAATGCAAGATGGCGCCACTATAAACACTCGCCTGCGCCAGAACGGGCTGGGCCGACCATCAGGACCCACCGGAAAGAAGCCTTGGACCGACCATCAGGATCCACCGGGAACAAGCCTACCGGCGCAATAGGCCGCGACGTAAAAAAAAAAAAAATCTTAATTTTCATATAAATTTACATTATTTTATTAATATTCTGTGTATTTATTTTTAAACGATTTTACATTATTCTATTTGTATTTTGTATATATTTTTTTATATATATTTACATTATTTAATGTGTATTTTTTATATATATTTTATACAAATTTACATCATCTTAAGTGTATTTGTTTATATATTTTCATTCAAATTTACATTATTTTAAGTGTATTTTGTATATGTATTTAAATACAAATTTACCTAATTTTATGTGTATTTTGTATATTTATTTTCATACAAATTTAATCTATTTTTGTGTATTTATGTATATAGATTTATACAAATTTAGGTTATTTTATGTGTATTTTGTATATCTATTTTCATACAAATACACATTCTTTTATTGATATTTTGTTTATTTATTTTGAAGAGAATTTACATTATTTAATGTGTATTTTGTATATATATTTTTATACGTAATTACATCATTTCAGGTGTATTTTGTACATATATTTCTATAGAAATCTACGTTATTTTATGTTTATTCGTATATATATTTGAAACAAATTTACAGTTTTATGTGTATTTTGCATATTTTTTCAATACAAATTTACCTCATTGTATGTGCATTTTGTATATTGATTTTAATACAAATTTAATTATTCAATGTGTATTTTTGTATACGTATTTTCATTAAAATATGCTTTATTTTATCGGTATTTTGGATTTTTATTTTCATATACAAATTTACATTATTTTATTGATATTCTGATTATTTTTTTTGATACGATTTTACAATATTCTGTGTACTTTGTATATATATTTCATACATATTTACATTATTTAATGTATATTATGTATATATATTTTATGGAAATTTACTTTATTTTATGTGTATATGTTTATATATTTTCATACAAATTTACATTATTTTTTGTGTATTTTGTATATGTATTTCAGTACAAATCTGCCTAATTTTATGTGTATTTTGCATATCTATTTTCAAACAAATTTAAATTATTTTTGTGTATTTTTGGATATATTTTTATACAAATTTTAGTTATTTTATTTATATTTTGTATATATATTTTCCAACAAATATACATTCTTTTAGTGGAATTTTGTTTATTTATTTTGATACGAATTTACATTATTTTATGTGTATTTAGTATATATATTTTTCTACGTATTTACATTATTTTATGTGTATTTTTTATATATATTTTCATAAAAATTTACGTTATTTTATTGTGTGTATTCATATATATTTTGATACAAATTTACATTGTTATTTTATGTGTATTTTCTGCATATAATTTCATGGAAAATTATATTATTTTAATAGTGTTTTGTTAATTTAATTCGTTACGAATTTAAATTATTTCATGTGTATTTTTGTATATATATTTTTATGCAAATATGCGTTATTATATAAGTATTTTGCATCTTTATTTTCATAGAAATTTACATTATTTTATTGATATTCTGTTTATTTATTTTGATACGATTTAACATTATTCTATGTGTATTTTATATATATATTTTTATACATATTTACATTATACATGTATATTTTGTATATATATATTATCCAAATTTACGTTATTTCATGTGTATTTGTTTATATATTTTCATACAAATTTACATTATTTTATGTGTATTTTGTATATGTATTTCAATACAAATTTGCCTAATTTTATGTGTATTTTGCATATCTATTTTCAAACAAATTTAAATTATTTCTGTGTATTTTTGTATATATTTTTATACAAATCTTAGTTGATTTATTTGTATTTTGTATATTTATTTTCCTACAAATATACATTCTTTTATTGGAATTTTGTTTATTTATTTTGATACGAGTTTACATTATTTTATATGTATTTTGTATATATATTTTTCTACGTATTTACATTATTTTATGTGTATTTTGTATATATATTTTAATAAAAATTTACATTATTTTATTGTGTGTATTCGTATTTATTTTGATACAAATTTTATACAAATTCATGTTATTTTATGTGTATTTGTATACATATATATATATATTTTCGTACAAATTTATATTATTTTATGTGTATTTTTAACATATTTTTCATTACAAATTTACCTTATTTTATGATTATTTTGTATATTTATTTCATTCATTTTTAAATTATTTTATGTGTATATTTGTATTTGTATTTAGGTAATTTTATGTGTATTTTCTATATATATTTTCAACCAAAATTATATTATTTTATTGGTATTTTTTTAATTTAACTCTATACGAATTTACATTTTTTCAAAGGTATATTGTATACATATTTTTATACTCATTTACATTATCTAATGTGTTTTTTATATATATTTTTTATGCAAATTTACTTTATTTTATGTGCATTTTTGTACATATTTTTTTATACGTATTTACATTATTTAATGTGTATTTTGTTTATATATTTTTATACCAATTAACGTTATTATATGTGTATTTTTATAAATATTTTGATACAAATTTTTATTGTTTTATGTATTTTGTATATATATTTCAATTCAAATTTAGTTTATTTTATGTGTATTTTGTATATCTATTTTCATACAAGTTTAATTACTTTTGTGTATTTTTGTATATAGTTTTATACAAATTTACGTTATTTTATATGTATTTTGTATATTTATATTTATACAAATACACATTCTTTTATTAGTATTTTGTTCATTTATTTTGATACGAGTTTACATTATTTTGTGTATTTTGTATACATTTTTTTATACGTATTTACTTCATTTTATGTGCATTTTGTATATAAATATTTTTATAGAAATCTACGTTATTTTATGTGTATTCCTATATATATTTTGAAACAAATTTACATTGTTTTATATGTATTTTGCATATCTTTTTCAATACAAATTTACCTTATTGTGTGTGCATTTCGTATATTTATTTTAATACAAATTCAAATTTATGTGTGTTTTGGTATATATATTTTTATAAATAATGCGCTATTTTATGGGTATTTTGCATCTTAATTTTCATACAAATTTACATTATTTTATTTATATTCTGTGTATTTATTTTGATACAATTTTACATTATTCTATTTGTGTTTTGTATATATTTTTGTATACATATTAACAATATTTAATGTGTATTTTGTATATATATATTTTATACAAATTTACCTAATTTTATATGTATTTTTTATATATTTTATATGTTTTTTTATATATTTTTATTGAAATTTAATTATTGTTTTATGTGTATTTTGTATATGTATTTCAATACAAATTTACCTAATTTTATGTGTATTTTTTATATTTATTTTCATGCAAATTTAAATTATTTTTGTTTATTTTTGTATTAATTTTATTCAAATTTAGGTTATTTTATGCGTATTTTGTATATTTATCTTTATAAAAATACACATTCTCTATTTGATATTTTGTTGATTTATTTTGAGACGAACTTACATTATTTAATGTGTATTTTGTGTATATATATATATATATATATATATATATATATATATATATATATATATATATATATATATATATATATATATATATATATATATATATATATATATATATATATATATATATATATATATATATATATATATATATATATATATATATATATATATATATATATATATAATTTTTTTTTTATATACGTATTTACATCATTTCATGTGTATTTTGTATATATATATTTCTATAGAAATCTACGTTATTTACTGTATGTGCATTTTGCATATTTATTTCAATACAAATTTAATTATTTCATGTGTATTTTTGCATATATATTTTTATGCATATATGCGTTATTATATGGGTATTTTGCATCTTTATTTTCATACAAATTTACATTATTTTATTGATATTCTGTTTATTTATTTTCTTACGATTTAACATTATTCTATGTGTATTTTGTATATATATTTTTATACATATTTACATTATTTAATGTATATTTTGTATATTTATTTTATCCAAATTTACGTTATTTAATGTGTATTTGTTTATATATTTTCATACAAATTTACATTATTTTATGTGTATTTTGTATATGTATTTCAATGGAAATTTGCCTAACTTTATGTGTATTTTGCATATCTATTTTCAAACAAATTTAAATTATTTTTGTGTATTTTTGTAATTATTTTTATACAAATTTTAGTTATTTTATTTGTATTTTGTATATATATTTTCCTAGAAATATACATTCTTTTATTGGAATTTTGTTTATTTATTTTGATACGAGTTTACATTATTTTATGTGTATTTTGTATATATATTTTAATAAAAATTTACATTATTTTCTTGTGTGTATTCGTATTTATTTTGATACAAATTTTATACAAATTCATGTAATTTTATATGTATTTGTATATATATATTAATACAAATTTACATTATTTTATGTGTATCTTTACATATTTTTCATTACAAATTTACTTTATTTTATGATTATTTTGAATATTTATTTTATATTTGTATTTGTATTTAGGTAATTTTATGTGTATTTTCTACATATATTTTCATCCAAAATAACATTATTTTATTGGTATTTTCTTAATTTAACTCGATACGAGTTTAGATTTTTTCATAGGTATTTTGTATACATATTTTTATACTCATTTACATTATCTAATGTGTGTTTTGTATATATATATTTTTTATGCAAATTTACTTTACTTTAAGTGAATTTTTGTACATATATTTTTATAAAAATTTGCGTTATTTAATGAGTATTTTGTATATGTTTTCTCATACAAATTTACATTATTTTATTGGTATTTTATTCATTTATTTTGATACGAATTACATGATTATATGTGTATTTTCTACATATTTTTTTATACGTATTTACATTATTTAATGTGTATTTTGTTTATATATTTTTATACAAATTTACCTAATTATATGTGTATTTGTATAAATATTTTGATACAAATTTACATTCCTTTATGTATTTTGTATATATATTTCAATTCAAATTTAGATTATTTTATGTGTATTTTGTATATCTATTTTCACACAAATTTAACTACTTTTGTGTATTTTTGCATATAGTTTTATATAAATTTACGTTATTTTATGTGTATTTTGTATATTTATATTTATACAAATACACATTCTTTTATTAGTATTTTGTTTATTTATTTTGATACGAATTTACATTATTTTATGTGTATTTTGTATACCTTTTTTATACATATTTACCTCATTTTATGAGTATTTTGTATATATATTTTCAAAGAAATCTACGTTATTTTATGTAAATTCTTATATATATTTTGAAACAAATTTACATTGTTTTACATGTATTTTGCATATCTATTTTAATACATGTTTACCTTATTGTATGTGCATTTTGTATATTTATTTTAATACAAATTCAAATATTTTATTTGATCTTATTGTATATATTTTTATAAAAAATACGTTATTTTATGAGTATTTTGCATCTTAATTTTCATACAAATTTACATTATTTTATTAATATTCTGTTTATTTATTTTGATACGATTTTACATTATTCTATTTGTGTTTTGTATATATTTTTTTTATACATATTTACATTATTTAAAATGTATTTTGTATATATATTTTGCACAACTTTACGTTATTTTAAGAATATTTGTATATATATTTTCATTCAAATTTACATTATTTTATGTGGTTTTTTTTTAAATGTATTTAAATACAAATTTACTTAATTTTATGTGTATTTTGTACATTTATTTTCATATAAATTTAAATTATTTTTGTGTATTTTTTAATATAGTTTTATACAAATTTAGGTTATTTTATGTGTATATTGTATATATATTTTCCTACAAATATACATTCTTTTAGTGGAGTTTTGTTTATTTATTTTGATACGAATATAAATAAAATAATGTAAATATGTATGAAAATAAAGACGAAAAAATACCCATATAATAATAATAATAATTTAATTTGTATTAAAATAAATATTCAAAATGCACATACAATAAAGTAAATTTGTATTGAAAAAGATATGCAAAATACACATAAATAATGTAAATTTGTATAAAAATATATATACAAAAATACACATAAAATAGTTTAGTTTGTATTAAAATAAATAATCAAAATGCACATCCAATAAAGTAAATTTGTATTGAAATAGATATACAAAATACACATAAATAATGTAAATTTGAGTCAAAATACATATACGAATACACAAAGAATAGAGTAAATTTCTATGAAAATATACATACAAAATACATATAAATGGTGTAAAAAAGTATAAAAATATATATATATACCAAATACACCTAAATTATGTAAATTCGTATCAAAATAAATAAACAAAATTCCGATAAAAGACCGTATATGTGTAGGAAAATAAATATAGAAAATACAAATAAAATAACGAAAATTTCTATAAAAATATATACAAAAAAAACACAACAATAATTTCAATTTGTATGAAATAGATATACAAAATACACATATAATTAGTTAAATTTGTATATAAATACATGTACAAAATACACATAAAATAATGTAAATTTGTACGAAATGAAAACAAATACACATAAAATAACGTATATTTGTATAAAATATATAAACAAAATACACATAGAATAATGTAAAATCGCATCAAAATATATACACAGAATATCAATAAAATAATATAAATTTGTATGAAAATAAAGATGCAAAATAACCTTAAAATAAACCATATTTTTATAAAAATACATATACAAAAATACACATAGAATAATTAAATTTGTATTAAAATTAATATACAAATTGCAGATACAATAAGGTAAATTTGTAATGAAAAAATATGCAAAATACTCATAAAACAGTGTAAATTTCTTCAAAATATATATACGAATACACATAAAATAGCGTAGATTTCTATAGAAATATATATACAAAATACACATGATATGATGTAAAAACGTATAAAAATATATATACAAAATACACATTACGTAATGTAAATTCGCGGCAAAATAAATAAACAAAATATCATTAAAAAAATATGCATTTGTATGAAAATAGCTATACAAAATATACATAAAATAACATAAAATTATCTAAAACTATATACAAAAATACACAAAAATAATCTAAATTTGTATGAAAATAAATATACAAAATACACATAAAATTAGCTAAATTTGTATTGAAATACATATACAAAAAACACAAAATAATGTAAATTTGAATAAAAATACATAAACAATTTGTATAAAATATATATACAAAATACAAATTAAATAACGTAAATATGTATAGAAAAATATATACAAAACACGAATAGAATAATGTCAAATCGTATCAAAATAAATACACAGAATATTAATACAATAATGTAAATTTGTATGAAAATAAAGAAGCAAAATACCAAAATAAATAACGCCTTTTTTTATAAAAATATATATACAAATATACACATAAGAAAATTAAATTTGTATTAAAATAAATATACAAAATACACATACAGTAAGGTAAATTTGTATTGAAATAGATATGCAAAATACATAAAAAACAATGTAAATTTCTTTCAAAATATATATACGAATACACATAAAATAACGTAGATTTCTATAAAAATATATATACAAAATACACATAAAATGAGGTAAATACGTATAAAAAAATGTATACAAAATAAACATAAAATAATGTAAATTCGTATCAAAATAAATAAACAAAATAAATAAAATAATGTCAAAATAAAATAGCAAAATAAAAAAAAATGTATTTGTATGAATATAAAAATACAAAATACACGTAAAATAACGTAAATTTATATAAAACTATATACAAAAATACACATAAGTAGTTAAATTTGTATGAAAATAGATATACAAAATACACACAAAATAAGCTAAATTTGAATTGAAATATATATACAAAATACATAAAATAAAGTAAATTTGTATCAAAATATTTATAAAAATACTCATATAATAACGTAAATTTGTATAAAAATATATAAAAAAAATACACATTAAATAATGTAGATACGTATAAAAAATATATTCAAAATACACATATAATCATGTAATTCGTATCAAAATAAATAAAGAAAATACCATTGAAATAATATAAATTTGTATGAGAAAACATATACAAAATACACATCAAATAACGCACATTTCTATAAAAATATATGTACAAAAATGCACATTAAATAAATTTGCATAAAAATATATATACAAAACACACATTAAATAATGAAAATGAGTATAAAAATATGTATACAAAATACTTATGAAATAATCTAAACTCGTATCGAATTAAATTAAGAAAATACCAATAAAATAATGTAATTTTGGATGAAAATATATATAGAAAATACACATAAAATAACCTAAATACAAATACAAATATACACATAAAATAATTTAAGATTGAATATACAAAATATTCATAAAATAAAGTAAATTTGTAATGAAAAATATGTAAAAATACATATAAAATAATATAAATTTGTATGAAAATATATATACAAATACACATAAAATAACATGAATTTGTATAAAATTTGTATCAAAATAAATACGAATACACACTATAAAATAATGTAAATTTTTATTAAAATATATATACAAAATACACATAAAATAATGTTAATACGTAGAAAAATATATATACAAAATACACATGAAATAATGTAAACTTGAATCTAAATAAATAAACAAAAATCCAATAAAAGAATGTATATTTGTAGGAAAATAAATATACAAAATACAGATAAAATAACTAAAATTTGTATAAAAATATATACAAAAATACACAAAAATAATTTAAATTTGTTTGAAAATAGATATGCAAAATACACATAAAGTTAGGCAAATTTGCATTGAAATACATATTCAAAATACACATAAAATGATGTAAATTTGTATGAAAATATATAAACAAATACACAAAATAACGTAAATTGGGAAAAAATATATATACAAATATATATATATATATATATATATATATATATATATATATATATATATATATATATATATATATATATATATATATATATATATATATATATATATATATATATATATATATATATATATATATATAATGTTAAATCGTATCAAAATAGATAAACAGAATATCAATAAAATAATGTAAATATGTATGAAAATAAAGATGCAAAATACCCAAATAATAACGTATATATGCATAAAAATATATATACAAAAATACACAGGAAATAATTGAATTTGTATTGAAATAAATATACAAAATCCACTTACAATAAAGTAAATTTGTATTGAAATAGATATGCAAAATACACATCAATAATGTAAATTTTTATCAAAATATATATACGAATACACATAAAATAGAGTAAATTTCTATGAAAATATACATACAAAATACATATAAAATGATGTAAATAGTATAAAAATATACATACCAAATACACCTAAAATAATGTAAATTCGTATCAAAATAAACAAACAAAATTCCGATAAAAGAACGTATTTTGTAGGAAAATAAATATACAATATACACATGAAATAACGAAAATTTGTATAAAAATATATACAAAAAAAAAAAAATAATTTCAATTTGTATAAAAAAAGATATACAAAATACACATATAATTAGTTAAATTTGTCTTTAAATACATGTACAAAATACACATAAAATAATGTAAATCTGTATGAAATGAAAAAAATACACATAAAATAACGTGCATTTGTATAAAATATATATACAAAATACATATAAAATAATGTAAAATCGTATCAAAATAAATACACAGAATATCAATAAATAATGTAAATTTGTATGAAAATAAAGATGCTAAATTCCCATAAAATAAAGTATATTTTATAAAAATACATATACAAAAATACACATAGAATAAATAAATTTGAATTAAAATTAATATACAAAATGCACATACAATAAGGAAAATTTGTATTGAAAAAATATGCAAAAAACACATAAAACAGTGTAAATTTGTTTCAAAATATATATACGAATACACATAAAATAACGTAGATTTCTATAGAAATATATATACAAAATAAATATTAAATGATGTAAATACGTTTACAAATATATATTCAAAATACACATTAAATAATGTGAATTCGCGTCAAAATAAATAAACAAAATATCAATAAAAGAATGTGTATTTGTATGAAAATAGATATACAATATACACATAAAATAACATAAATTTGTATAAAACTATATACAAAAATACACAAAAATAATTTAATTTTGTTTGAAAAGAAATATACAAAATACACATAAAATTAGGTAAATTTGTATTGAAATACATTTACAAAATACACATAAAATAATGTAAATTTGAATGAAAATACATTAACAAATACACTTAAAATAACGTAAATTTGTATAAAATATATATAAAAAATACACATTAAGTAATGTAAATATGTATAAAAAAATATATACAAAACCCAAATAGAATAATGTAAAATCGTATCAAAATAAATACACAGAATATTAATAAAATAATGTAAATTTGTATGAAAATAAAGAAGCAAAGTACCCATAAAATAACTCTTTTTTTTAATATATATACCAAAATACATATAAAAAATTAAAATTTGTATTAAAATAAATATACAAAATTCACATACAATAAGGTAAATTTATATTGAAATAGATATGCAAAATACATATGAAACAATGTAAATTTGTTTCAAAATATAAATACGAATACACATAAAATAACGTAGATTTCTATAAAAATATATATACAAAATACGCATAAAATAAAGTAAATACGTATAAAAAAATGTATACAAAATGCACATAAAATAATGTAAATTCGTATCAAAATAAATAACCAAAATACCAATAAAAGAATGTGTATTTATATAAATATAAATATACAAAATACTCATAAAATAACGTAAATTTATATAAAACTATATACAAAAATACACAGAAGTAGTTAAATTTGTATGAAAAAAGATATACAAAATACACATAAAATAAGCTAAATTTGAATTGAAATATTTACATCAAATTTACATCAAATAATGTAAATTTGTATCAAGATATTTATACAAATACACATATAATAACGTAAATTTGTATAAAAACACATAAACAAAATATACATTAAATAATGTAAATACGTATAAAAAATATGTACAAAATACACATATAATCATGTAATTCGTATCAAAATAAATAAACAAAATACCAATAATATAATGTAAATTTGAATGAGAAAACATATACAAAATACACATAAAATAACGCAAATTTCTTTAAAAATATATGTACAAAAATGCACATCAAATAAAGCAAATTTGCATAAAAATATATATACAAAACACACATTAAATAATGTAAATACGTATAAAAACATGTATACAAAATACCTTTCAAATAATCTAAATTCGTATCGAATTATATTAACAAAATACCAATAAAATAATGTAATTTTGGATGAAAATATATATAATAATACACATAAAATAACCTAAATACAAATACAAATATACACATAAAATAATTTAAAATTGCATGAAATGAATATATAAAATAAACATAAAATAAAGTAAATTTGTAATGAAATATATGTAAAAATACACATAAAATAATGTAAATTTATATGAAATATATATTTAAATACACATAAAATAACATGAATTTGTAAAAAATTTGTATCAAAACATATTCGAATACACACAATAAAATAACGTTAATTTTTATGAAAATATATATACAAAATACATATAAAATAATGTAAATACGTAGAAAAATATATATACAAAATACAAATAAAATGACTAAAATTTGTGTAAAAATATATAAAAAAATACACAAAAAATAATTTAAATTTGTTTGAAAATAGATATGCAAAATACACATAAAATTAGGCCAATTTGTATTGAAATACATATACAAAACACACATAAAACAATGTAAATTTGTGTGAAAATATATAAACATATGCACATAAAATAACGTACATTTGGATATGTACAGAATATACATTAAATGATGTAAATATGTATAAACATATATATACAAAATACACATAGAATAATGTTAAATCGTATCAAAATAAATAAACAGAATAACAATAAAATAATGTAAATTTGTATGAAAATAAAGATGCAAAATACTTATATAATAACGCATATTTGTATAAAAATATATATACAAAAATACATATAAAATAATTACATTTGTATTAAAATAAATATACGAAATGCACATACAATAAAGTAAATTTGTATTGAAATAGATATGGAAAATTCACACCAATAAAGTAAATTTGTATCAAAATATATATACGAATACTCATAAAATAGAGTAAATTTCTATGAAAATATTCATACAAAAAACATATTAAAAGATGTAAATAAGTATAAAAATACATATACCAAATATACCTCAAATAATTTAAATTCGTGTTAAAATAAATAAAAAAAATCCGATAAAAGTACGTATGTTTGTAGGAAAATAAATATACAAAATATATATAAAATAACGAAAATTTATATAAAAATATATACAAAAATACACAAAAATAATTTCAATTTGTATGAAAATAGATATACAAAATACACATATAATATGTAAAATTTGTATTTAAAAACATGTAGAAAATACACATAAAATAATGAAAATTTGTATGAAATGAAAAGAAACACACATAAAGTAACGTACATTTGTATAAAATATATATTCAAAAAACACATAGAATAATGTAAAATCGTATCAAAATCAATACAGAGAATATCAATAAAATAATGTAAATTTGTATGAAAGTAAAGATGCAAAATACCCATAAAATAAAGCATATTTTTATAAAAATACATATACAAAAATACACAGAGAATAATTATATTAGTATTAAAATTAATATACAAAATGCATATACAATAAGGTAAATTTGTATTGAAAAAATATGCAAAATACACATAAAACAGTGTAAATTTGTTTCAAAATGTATATACGAATACTCATAAAACAACGTAGATTTCTATAAATATATACAAAATAAACATGAAATGATGTAAATATAAAATATATATATATATATATATATATATATATATATATATATATATATATATATATATATATATATATATATATATATATATATATATATATATATATATATATATATATATATATATATATATATATATATATATAAATAATGTAAATTAGAGTCAAATTAAATTAACAAAATATCAATAAAATATTGTATATTTGTATGAAAATAGATATACAATACACACATAAAATCACCAAAATTTGTATAAAACTATATACAAAAATACACAAAAATAATTTAAATTTGTATGAAAATAAATATACAAAATACAAATAAAATTAGGTAAATTTGCATTGAAATAAATTTATAAAATACACATAAAATAATGTAAATTTGAATGAAAATATATAAACAAATACACTTAAAATAACGTAAATTTCTATAAAATATATATACAATATACACATTAAATAATGCAAATATGTATAAAAAATATATACAAAACACAAATAGATTAATGTAAAATCGTATCAAAATAAATACACAGAATATTAATAAAATAATGTAAATTTGTATGAAAATGAAGATGCAAAATACCAATAAAATAACGCATTTTATATATATATATATATATATATATATATATATATATATATATATATATATATATATATATATATATATATATATATATATATATATATATATATATATATATATATATATATATATATATATATATATATATATATATATATATATATATATATATATATATATAGAACACACATAAACTATTTGAATTTGTATTAAAATAAATATACAAAATGCACATACAATAAGGTAAATTTGTATTTAAATAGATATGCAAAAACATATAAAACAACAAATTGTTTTTTAAAATATGATACATGAATACATACTTAAATGGAATTTCTGAATTATATATACAAAATACACATAAAATGAAGTAAATACGTATAAAAAAAAGGTATACAAAATACACATAAAATAATGTAAACTCGTATCAAAATAAATAAACAAAATACTAATAAAAGAATGTGTATTTGTATAAATATAAAAAAAAACAGAATTCACATAAAATAACGTAAATTTATATAAAACTAAATGCAAAAATACACTTAAGAAATTAAATTTGTTTGAAAATAGATATACAAAATAAACATAAAATAAGCTAAATTTGAATTGAAATATATATACAAAATACATAAAACAATGTAAATTTGTATCAAAATATTTATACAAATACACATATAATAACGTAAATTTGTATTAAAATATACAAACAAAATACACATTAAATAATGTAAATACGTACAAAAAAATGTACAAAATACACATATAATCATGTAATTCGTATCAAAATAAATTAATAAAATACCAATGAAATAATGTAAATTTGTATGAGGAAACATGCAAAATACTCATAAAATAATGCAAATTTCTATAAAAATATATGTACAAAAATGCACATAAAATAAAGTAAGTTTGCATAGAAAATATATACACAAAACAGACATTAAATAATGTAAGTGAGTATAAAAATATGTATACAAAATACCTATGAAAAAATCTAAATTCGTATCGAATTAAATGAAGAAAATACCCAAAAATAATGTAATTTCTGATGAAAGTATATAGAGAAAATACACTTAAAATTACCTAAATACCAATACAAATATACACACAAAATAATTTAAGATTGAATTAAATAAATATAATCATAAAATAAGGTAAATTTGTAATGAAAACTATGTAAAAATACACATAAAATAATATAAATTTGTATGAAAATATATATATATAAATACACATAAAATAACTTGAATTTGTATAAAATTTGTATCAAAATAAATACAAATACAGACAATAAAATATAGTAAATTTTTATTCAAATATATGTACAAAATACATATTAAATAATGTAAATACATAGAAAAATATATATACAAAATACACATAAAATAATGTAAAGTCGTATCAAAATAAATAAACAAATTTCCAATAAAAGAATCTATATTTGTAGGAAAATATATATACAAAATACAAATAAAATAACAAAAATATGAATAAAAACAAATACACAAAAATAATTTAAAGTTGTTTGAAAATAGATATGCAAAATACACATAAAGTTCGACAAATTTGCATTGAAATACATATACAAAATACACATAAAATAATGTAAATTTGTTTGAAAATATATAAACAAATACACATAAAATAGCGTAAATTTGGATAAAATATATATACAAAATATACATTAAATAATGTAAATATGTATAAAAATATATATATAAAAGCCACATAGAATAATGTTCAATCGTATCAAAATAAATAAACAGAATATCAATAAAATAGTGTAAATTTGTATGAAAATAAAGATGCAAAATACTCATATAATAACGCATACATGCATAAAAACATATATGCAAAAAATACACATCAAATAATTAAATTTGTATTGAAATAAATATTCAAAATGCACATACAGTAAAGTAAATTTGTATTGAAATAGATATACAAAATACACATCAATAATGTTAATTTGTATCAAAATATATATACGAATACAGATAAAATAGAGTAAATTTCTATGAAAATATACATACAACATACATATAAAATGATGTAAATAGTATAAAAATATATATACGAAATACACCTAAAATAATGTAAATTCGTATCAAAATAAATAAACAAAATACACATATAATTAGTTAAATTTGACTTTAAATACATGTACAAAATACACATAAAATAATGCAAATTTGTATGAAATGAAAACAAATACACATAAAATAACGTACATTTTTACCAAATACACCTAAAATAATGTAAATTCGTATCAAAATAAATAAACAAAATACACATATAATTAGTTAAATTTGACTTTAAATACATGTACAAAATACACATAAAATAATGCAAATTTGTATGAAATGAAAACAAATACACATAAAATAACGTACATTTTTATAAAATATATATACAAAATACTCATAGAATAATGTAAAATCGTATCAGAATAAATATACAGAATATCAATAAAATAATGTAAATTTGTATGAAAATAAAGATGCAAAATACCCATAAAATAAAGCATATTTTTATAAAAATACATATACAAAAATACACATTCAATAATTAAATTTGTATTAAAATTAGTATTTTCATACAAATTTATATTATTTTATATGTATTTTTGTATATATTTCATTACAAATCTACCTAATTTTATGTTTATTTTGTATATTTATTTCATTCAATTTTAAATTATAATTATGTGTATATTTGTATTTGTATTTAGGTTATTTTATGTGTATTTTCTATATACAATTTCATCGAAAATTAAATTATTTTATTGGTATTTTGTTAATTTCATTCGATACGAATTTAGATTATTTCATAGGTATTTTGTATATATATTTTTATACGCATTTACATTATTTAATGTGTGTTTTGGATATATATTTTTATTCAAATTTACTTTATTTTCTGTTCATTTTTGTACATATATTTTTATACAAATTTACATTAATTTATTGGTATTTTGTTTATTTATTTTGATACGAATTAAATGATTATATTGTATATATTTTTTATACGTATTTATTTACATTATTTAATGTGTATTTTGTTTATATATTTTTATACAAATTTACGTTATTATATGTGTATTTGTATAAATATTTTGATACAAATTTACATTATTTTATGTATTTTGTATATATATTTCAATTCAAATTTATCCTATTTTGTGTGTATTTTGTATATCTATTTTCATACAAATTTTATTACTTGTGTGTATTTTTGTATATAGTTTTATATGAATTTACGTTATTTTATGTGTATTTTGTATATTTATGTTTATACAAATACACATTCTTTTATTGGTATTTTGTTGATTTATTTTGATACGAATTTACATTGTTTTATGTGTATTTTGTATACATTTTTTTGTATGTATTTCCTTCATTTTATGTGTATTTTGTATATATATTTTTATAGAAATATACGTTATTTTATGTGTATTCGTATATATTTTGAAACATATTTATATTGTTTTATATGTATTTTGCATATCTATTTCGATACAAATTTACCTTATTGTATGTTCATTTTGTATATTTATTTTAATACAAATTCAGATATTTTATGTGTATTTTGGTAATATATTTAAAAAAAAAATGCGTTATTTTATGGGTATTTTGCATATTAATTTTCATACAAACTTATATTATTTTATTAATATTCTGTGTATTTATTTTGATACGATTTTACATTATTCTATTTGTGTTTTGTATATATATATATTTTTTATATATATTTACATCATTTATTCTATATTTTGTATATATATTTCATACAAATTTACGTTATTTTAAGTATACAAAATACACATAAAATAAAGTAAATTCGTATCAAAATAAATAAACGAAATACCAATAAAAGAATGTGTATTTATATAAATATAAATATAGAAAATACACATAAAATAACGTAAATTTGTATAAAACTATATACAAAAATACACAAAAGTAACTAAATTTGTATGAAAATAGATATACAAAATACACATAAAAAAAGCTAAATTTGAATTGAAATATATATACAAAATACATAAAATAATGTAAATTTGTATCAAAATATTTATACAAATACACATAATAACGTAAATTTTTATAAAAATATGTAAACAAAATACTCATTAAATAATGTAAATACGTATAAAAAAATATGTACAAAATACACATATAATAATATAATTCGTATCAAAATAAATGAACAAAATACCAATGAAATAATGTAATTTTGTATGAGAAAACATAAGCAAAATACACATAAAATAACGCAAATTTCTTTAAAAATATATGTACAAAAATGCACATAAAATAAAGTAAATTTGCATAAAAATATATATACAAAACACACATCAAATAATGCAAATACGTATATAATATGTATACAAAATACCTATCAATTAATATAAATTTGTAATTTTGGATGTAAATATATATATATATATATATATATATATATATATATATATATATATATATATATATATATATATATATATATATATATATATATATATATATATATATATATATATATATATATATATATATTTTTTTTACAACAAAGGAGACAGCTCAACGGCACAAAAAGTAAACATTAATAAAAAAAGCCCGCTACTCGCTGCTCCTAAAAAGAATCCAAAGAGGTGGCCGAAAGATAGGTCAGTTTCGGGAGGAGGTGTCCTGATACCTCCTCTTGAAAGAGTTCAAGTCGTAGGCAGGAGGAAATACAGATGAAGGAAGATTGTTCCAGAGTTTACCAGCGTGAGGGATGAAAGAGTGAAGATGCTGGTTAACTCTTGCATAAGGGTTTGGACAGTATAGGGATGAGCATGAGTAGAAAGTCGAGTGCAGCGGGGCCGCGGGAGGGGGAGGCATGCAGTTAGCAAGTTCAGAAGAGCAGTCAGCGTGGAAATATCGATAGAAGATAGAAGAGAGGCAACATTGCGGCGGAATTTAAGAGTAGAAGACTATCAGTATGAGGAGGAGAGCTGATGAGACGAAGAGCCTTTGCCTCCACTCTGTCCAGAAGAGCTGTGAGTGGAGCCCCACATGAGATGCATACTCCATACGAGGGCGGACAAGGTCCCTGTATATGGACAGCAGCTGTGCAGGGGAGAAGAACTGGCGGAGACGGTCCAGAACGCCCAGCTTCGAGGAAGCTGATTTAGTAAGAGATGAGATGAAGTTTCCAGTTGAGATTTTGAGTTAAGGATAGACCGAGGATGTTTAGTGTTGAGGAAGGTGATAGCTGGGTGTTGTCAAAGAATAGGGGATAGTTGTTTGGAAGATTGTGTCAGTGGATAGGTGGAGAAACTGTGTTTTGAGGCGTTGAAGGACACCAGGTTCTTCTTGCCCCAATCGGAAATAATAGTAAGGACTGAGGCTAAGCGTTCTGCAGCCCCAGCCTTGAGTCGTTAAGTTCCTGAAGGGTGGGTCTTCTATTAAAGAAGTTGAATAATGCAGAGTGGAATCATCGGCGTAGGAATGGATAGGACAGTTCGTTTTGGAAAGAAGATCATCAATGAACAACAGAAAAGAGTGGGAGATAGGACAGAACCCTGTGGGACACCACTGTTAATAGATTTAGGGAAGAACAGAGACCGTCTACCACAGCAGAAATAGAACGGTCGGAAAGGAAACTGGAGATAAAGGTACAGAGAAGGATAGAAACCGTAGGAGGGTAGTATAGAAAGCAAAGATTTGTGCCAGACCCAATCAAAAGCTTTTGATATGACCAGCGCAAAATCAAAACTTTCACCAAAAGTTTGACAAAGAGTCAGTTAAGAAGTCTAGGAGATCACAATTATAACGCCACTTGCGGAACCCATACTGGCGATCAGATAGAAGGTCAGAAGTGGAAAGGTGCTTTTGAATCTTCCGGTTAAGGATTGATTCAAAAGCTTTAGATAGACAAGAAAGTAAAGCAATTGGACGGTAGTTTGAGGGATTGGAGCTGTCACCCTTCTTAGGTACAGGCTGTATGAAGGCATACTTCCAGCAAGAAGGAAAGGTAGATGTTGACAGGCAGAGGCGAAAGAGTTTGACCAGGCAGGGTGACAGCACGGAGGCACAGTTTTTAAGGACAATAGGAGGCACTCCATCAGGTCCATAAGCCTTCTGAGGATTGAGGCCAGAGAGGGCATAGAAAACATCATTTTGAAGAATCTTTATAACAGGCATAAAGGAGTCAGAGGGGGGATGAGTAGGAGGAATATGCCCAGAATCGTCCAGAGTGGAGTTTTTAGAAAAAGTTTGAGAGAAGAGTTCAGCCTTAGAGATAGATGAGACGGCAGTGTTGCCGTCAGGACTGAGGAGTGGAGGGAAAGATGAAGAAGTGAAGTTGGAGGAGATGTTTTTGGCTAGATGCCAGAAGTCACGGGAAGAGTTAGAGAAAGCAAGGTTTTGACATTTTCTATTAATGAAAGAATTTTTGGTTAGTTGGAGAATAGATTTGGCACATAAAATAACCTAAATACAAATACAAATATACACATAAAATAATTTAAAATTGAATGAAATTAATATACAAAAGAAATATAAAATAATGTAAATTTGTAATGAAATATATGTACAAAATACACATAAAATAATGTAAATTTGTATGAAAATATATATACAAATACACATAAAATAACATGAATTTGTATAAAAATATATATTGAAAATAAACATTAAATGATGTATAAAAATTACATTAAATAATGTAAATGCGTATATGCGTATATATATAAAATACACATTAAATAATGTAAATTCGTATCAAAATAAATCAACAAAATACCATTAAAATAATATATATATGAATGAAAATAAATTTACAAAATACACATCACATAAGTAAAATTTGTATTAAAATATATACAAAAATAACCAGAAATAATTTGAATTTATATGAAAATAGATATACAAAATACACATAAAACTGGGGTAAAATTCTTTTGAAATATATATACAAAATATTGTAAATATGTGTCAAAATAGATCAACAAATACACAGAAAATAACGTAAATTTGTATAAAAAATAAATACAAAATACACATTAAATAATATAAAAGTGTATAAAAAAGTATATACAAAATACGCATAGAATAATGTAAAATCGTATCAAAATAAATGAAAAGAATATCAATAAAATAATATAAATTTCTATGAAAATAAAGATGCAAAATACCCATAAAATAATATATATACAATATATAAAAATATATATACAAAAATACATATAAAATAATTAAATTTGTATTAAAATACATATACATAATGCACATACAATAAGATAATTTAAATTAAAATATGTATGCAAAATACATATCAAATAATGTAAATTTGTATTAAAATATGTATACGAAAACACATAAATCAGCGTAAATTTCTATGAAAATATATATAAAAAATACATATAAAATGATGTAAATACGAATAAAAATATATTTACAAAATACACCTAAAATAATGTAAATTCGTATTAAATTCAATAAACTAAATTTCAATAAAAGAATGTATATATGTAGGAAAATAAATATACAAAATAATATATAAAATAACTAACATTTGTATAAAAATACATACAAAAATACACAAAAATAATTTCAATTTGTATGAAAATAGAAATACAAAATACACATAAAATAAGATAAGTTTGTATTGAAATACATATAAAAAATACACATAAAATAATGTAAATTTGTATGAAAATACATAAACAAATAGACATAAAATAACCTATATAATTATAATATATATATATATATATATATATATATATATATATATATATATATATATATATATATATATATATATATATATATATATATATATATATATATATAGATATATATACAAACTACACATCGAATAATGTTAAATCGTATCAAAATAAATACACAGAATATCAATACAATAATGTAAAATTGTAAGAAAATAAAGATCCAAAATAATCATAAAAAAAGCACATTTTTATAAAAATATATACAAAATACATACAATAATTAAATTTGTATTAAAATATATACAAAATACACATACAATATGGTGAAATTGTATTGAAATAGATATGCAAATCACATATCAAACAATGTAAATTTGTTGCAAAATATATATACGAATAAACGTAAAAAAACGTAAATTTCTATAAAAATATATATAAAAAATACACATAAAATGATGTAAATACGTATAAAAATATATATACCAATACCAATAGAAGAATGTGAATTTGTATGAAAATAAATATACAAAATACATATAAAATAACGTAAATATGTATAAAACTCTTTACAAAAAGACACAAAAGTAGTTTAAATTTGAATGAAAATAGATATACTAAATATATATAAAATAAACTAAATTTGTATTGAAATATATATAAAAAATACATAAAATAATGTATATTTGTATCAAAATAATTAAACAAATACGCATAAAATAACGTAAATCTGTTTTAAAATATATAAACAAAATACACATTAAATTATAAAAATACGTATACAAAATATATACAAAATACACATATAATAATGTAAATTCTTATCAAACTACATAAACAAAATAATAATAAAAAAATGTAAATTTGAATGAAAAAATATATACAAAATACACATAAAATAACGCAAATTTCTATAAAAATTTATGTTCAAAAACGCACATCAAATACTTAAAATTTGTTTGAAAATAAATAAACAAAATACACATAAAATAAGACAAATTTATAATAAAAAAAGTACAAAATACAATTAAAATAATGTAAATTTGTATAAAAACAACAACACAAATGTACACAAAATGAAGTGAAATTGTATAAATAATATATATACAAAACACATATTAAATAATGTAAATGAGTATAGAAATATGTATAGAAAATACACATGAAATAATCTAAATTCGTATCGAAATAAATGAACAAAATACCGATAAAATAATGTAATTTTAAGTGAAAATATATATAGAAAATACACATAAAATAACGTAAATACAAATAAATATATAAACATAAAATAATTTGAATTTGAATGAAAATATATATAAAAATAAACATAAAATAAGGCAAATTTGTAATGAAAAATATATACAAAATACACATAAAATAATGTAGATTTGTTTCAAAATATATATACGAATACACATAAAATATCGTAGATTTCTATAGAAATATATATAAAAAATACACTTGAAATTATGTAAATACGTATAAAAATATATATACAAAATACACATTAAATAATGTAAATTCGTGTCAAAATAAATAAAAAAATTATATCAGTAAAAGAATGTGTATTTGTATGAAAATACTTATACAAAATACACATAAAATAACGTAAATTTGTATAAAACTATATACAAAAATACACAAAAATAATTTAAATTTCTATGAAAATAAATATACAAAATACACATAAAATTAGGTAAATTTGTATTGAAATACATATACAAAATACACATAAAATAATGTAAATTTGAATGAAAATATATAAACAAATACACTTAAATTAACGTAAATTTGTAAAAAATATATATATAAAATACTCATTAAGTAATGTACATATGTATAAAAAAAATATATACAAAACACAAAAAAAATAATGTAATATCGTATCAAAATAAATACACACAATGTTAATAAAATAATGTAAATTTGTATGAAAATTAAGATGTAAAATACCCATAAAATAAAGCATTTTTTATTAAAATATATTACCAAAATACACATAAAATATTTCAATTTGTATTAAAATAAATATACAAAATGAACATACAATAACGTAAATTTGTATTGAAATAGATATGCAAAATACATATAAAACAATATAAATTTGTTTCAAAATATATATACGAATACATATAAAATAACGTAGATTTCTATAAAAATATATATACAAAATACACATAAAATGAAGGAAATACATATAAAAAAATATATACAAAATACATATAATAAATCAAAAAAATACAAATAAAAGAATGTGTATTTGTATAAATATAAATATACAAAATACACATAAAATAACGTAAATTTATATAAAATTATATACAAATATACACAAAAGTAATAAAATTTGTATGAAAATAGATTTACAAAATACACACAAAATAAGCTAAATTTGAATTGAAATATATTTACTAAATACATAAAATAATGTAAATTTGTATCAAAATATTTATACAAATACACACATAATAATGTAAATTTGTATAAAAATATATAAACAAAATACACATTAAATAATGTATATACGTAAAAAAAATAAGTACAAAATACATATATAATCAAGAAGTTCATATGAAAATAAATAAACAAAATAAAAATAAATTAATGTAAATTTGTATGAGAAAACATCTACAAAATACACATAAAATAACGCAAATTTCTATAAAAATATATGTACAAAAATGCACATAAAATAAAGTAAATTTGCATAAAAATATATATACAAAACAAATGCGTATAAAAATAAAATAATAAAAATTCGTATCGAATTAAATTAACAAAATACCAATAAAATAATGTAATTTTGGATGAAATTGTATATAGAAAATACACATAAAATAATAATGTAAATTTGTATCAAAAATATATATACATAATAAACATAAAATAACGTAGATTTCTATGAAAATATATATACAAAATACACATTAAATAATGTAAATTCGTATCAAAATAAATCAACAAAATACCAATAAAATAATATATTTGAATGAAAATAAACTTACAAAATACACATAACATAAGTAAAATTTAATAAAATATATACAAAATACACAAAAATAATTTAAATTTGTATTAAAATTAATATACAAAATACACATAAAATTAGGCAAATTTGTATTGTAAAATATACAAAATACACATAAAATAATGTAAATTTGTATGAATATATATACGAATACACATAAAATAACGTAGATTTCTCAAAGACATATGTACAAAATACACCTGAAATGATGTAAATACGTATAAAAATATATATACAAAATACACATTATATAATGTAAATTCGCTTCAAAATAAATAAACAAAATATCAATAAAAGTATGTGTATTTGTATGAAAATAGATATACAAAATACACATAAAATAACCTAAATTTGTATAAATCTATATACATAAATACACAAAAATAATTTTAATTTGTATGAAAATAAATATACAAAATACACATAAAATTAGGTAAATTTGTATTGAAATACATATACAGAATACACATAAAATAATGTAAATTTGAATGAAAATATATAAACATATACACTGAAAATAACGTAAATTTGTATCAAATATATATACAAAATACACATTAAATAATGTAAATATGTATAAAAATATATATACAAAGTACAAATAGAATAATATAAATTCGTATCAATATAAATCAACAAAATACCAATAAAATAATATATATTTGAATGAAAATAAATTTACAAAATACACATAACATAACTAAAATTTGTATTAAAATATATACAAAAATACATAGAAATAATTTGAGTTTGTATGAAAATAGATAAACAAAATACACATAAAACTAGGTAAATTTCTTTTGAAATATATATACAAAATACCCAAAAAATATTGTAAATTTGTGTCAAAATATATAAACAAATACACATAAAATAACGTAAAGTTGTATGAAAAATATATACAAAATACACATAGAATAATGTCAGATCGTATCAAAATGAATGAGCAGAATATGAATAAAATAATGTAAATTTGTATGAAAATAAAGATGCAAAATACCCATAAAATAAAGAATATTTTTATAAAAATAAATATACAAAAATACACATAGAATAACTAAATTTGTATTAAAATTAATATATAAAGTGCATATACAATAAGGTAAATTTGTATTGAAAAAATATGCAAAATACACATAAAAGTATAAATTTGTTTCAAAATCTATATACGAATACACATAAAATAACGTAGATTTGTATAGAAATATATATACAAAATACACATGAAATGATGTAAATACGTAAAAAATATATATACAAAATACACTTTAAATAGTGTAAATTCGCGTCAAAATAAGTAAACAAAATATAAATAAAAGAATGTGTATTTGTATGAAAATAGATATACAAAATACACATAAAATAACCTAAATTTGTATAAAACTATATACAAAAATACACAAAAATAATTGAAATTTGTATGAAAATAAATATACAAAATACACATAATATTAGGTAAATTTGTATTGAAATACATATACAAAATACACATAAAATAATGTAAATTTGAATGAAAATATATAAACAAATACACTTAAAATAACGTAAATTTGTATAAAATATATACACAAAATAAACATTAAATAATGTAAATATGTATAAAAAAATATATACAAAACACAAATAGAATAATACAAAATGGTATCAAAATATATGCACAGAATATTAATAAAATAATACAAATTTGTATGAAAATTAGGATACAAAATACCTATAAAATAACGCATTTTTTTAAAAATTATATATACCAAAATACACATAAAATATTTGAATTTGTATTAAAATAGATATACAATATGCACATACAATAAGGTAAATTTGTATTGAAATATATATGCAAAATACATATAAAACAATGTAAATTTGTTTCAAATTATATATACGAGTACACATAAAATAACTTAGATTTCTATTAAAAAAATATATACAAAATAAATATAAAATCAAGTAAATACTTATAAATAAATGTATACAAAATACTCATAAAATAATGTAAATTCGTATAAATATAAATAAACAAAATACCAATAAAAGAATGTGTATTTGTATAAATATAAATATACAAAATGCTCATAAAATAACGTAAATTTATATAAAACTATATACAAAAATACACAGAATTAATTAAATTTGTATGAAAATAGATATACAAAATACACACAAAATATATTTTATGTGAATTTTGTATATCTATTTTCATACAAATTTAATTACTTTTGTGTATTTTTGTATATAGTTTTATACAAATTTACGTTATTTTATGTGTATTTTGTATATTTATATTTATACAAATATACATTCTTTTATTGGTATTTTCTTTATTTATTTTGATTCGAATTTACATTATTTTATGCGTATTTTGTATACATTTTTTTATACGTATTTATTATGTGTATTTTGTATATATATTTTTATTGAAATCTACGTTATTTTATGTGTATTCGAATTTATATTTTGAAATAAATTACATTGTTTTATATGTATTTTGCATATCTTTTTCAATATAAATTTACCTTATTATATGTGCATTTTGTATATTTATTTTAATACATATTTAATTTTTTTATATGTATTTTGGTATATACATTTTTATAAAAAAATGCTTTATTTTATGGGTATTTTGCTTCTTTATTTTCATACAAATTTACATTATTTTATCAATATTCTGTGTATTTATTTTGATACGATTTTATATTATTCTATTTGGGTTTTGTATATATTTTTTTATACATATTTACATTATTTAATGTGTATTTTGTATTTAAATTTACGTTATTTTAAGTGTATTTGTTTATGTATTTGCATTCAAATTTACATTATTTTATGTGTATTTTGTAAATGTATTTCAATACAAATTTACCTAATTTTATGTGTATTTTGTATATTTATTTTCAAACAAATTTAAATTATTTTTGTGTATTTTTGTATATAGTTTTAAACAAATTTACATTATTTTATGTGTATTTTGTATATCTATTTTCATACAAATACACATTCTTTTATTTATATTTTGTTTATTTATTTTGACGCGAATTTACATTATTTAATGTGTATTTTGTATATATATTTTTATACGTATTTACATCATTTCATGTGTATTTTGTATATATATTTCTATAGAGATCTAAGTTATTTTATGTGTGTTCGTATATAGATTTTGAAACAAATTTACACTTTTATATGTATGTTGCAAATTTTTTCAATACAAATTTACCTTATTGTATATGAATTTTGTATATTAATTTATAACAAATTTAATTATTGAATGTGTGTTTTTCTATATGTATTTTTATAAAAATATGCTTTATTTTATGGGTATTTCGCATCTTTATTTTCATAAAAATTTACATTATTTTATTGATATTCTGTGTATTTATTTTGATCCGATTTTACATTATTCTATGTGTATTTTCTAAATATATTTTATACAAATGTACGTTATTTTATGTGTTTTTGTTTTCATTTCAAACAAATTAACATTATTTTATGTGTATTTTGTACATGTATTTAAAGACAAATTTAACTAATTATATGTGTATTTTGTATATCTATTTTCATACAAATTGAGATTATTTTAGTTTTTTTTGTTTATATTTTTATACAAATTTTCGTTATTTTATGTGTATTTTGTATATTTATTTTCCTACAAATATACGTTCTTTTATCTGAATTTTGTTTGTTTATTTTGATACGAATTTACATTATTTAAGTGTATTTGGTATATATATTTTTATACTAGTTACATCATTTTATATGTATTTTGTATGTATATTTTCATAGAAATTTACCCTATTTAATGTGTATTCGTATATATATTTTGATACAAATTTATATTATTGATGTGTATTTTGTATATCTATTTCAATACAAATTTATTTTAATGTATGTGCATTTTGTGTATTTATTTCAATACAAATTTAATTGTTTAATGTGTATTTTTGTATATATATTTTTATGCATATATTCGTTATTATATGGGTATTTTGCATCTTTATTTTCATAAAAATTTACTTTATTTTATTGATATTCTGTTTATTTATTTTGATACATTTTAACATTATTCTATGTGTATTTTGTATATATATTTTTATACATATTTACATTATTTAATGTATATTTTGTATATATATTTTATCCAAATTTACGTTATTTTATGTGTATTTGATTATATATTTTCATACAAATTTACATTATTTAATGTGTATTTTGTATATGTATTTCAATGCAAATTTGCCTAACTTTATGTGTATTTTTCATATCTATTTTCAAACAAATTTAAATTATTTTTGTGTATTTTTGAATTTATTTTTATACAAATTTTAGTTATTTTATTTGTATTTTGTATATATATTTTCCTACAAATATACATTCTTTTATTGGAATTTTGTTTATTTATTTTGATACGAGTTTACATTATTTTATATGTATTTTGTATATATAATTTTCTACGTATTTACATTATTTTGTATATATATTTTAATAAAAATTTACATTATTTTATTGTGTGTATTCGTATTTATTTTGATACAAATTTTATACAAATTCATGTTATTTTATGTGTATTTGTATATGTATTTTCATACAAATTTATATTATTTTATGTGTATCTTTACATATTTTTCATTACAAATTTACTTTATTTTATGATTATTTTGTATATTTATTTCAATCAATCTTTAATTATTTTATGTGTATATTTGTATTTGTATTTAGGTAATTTTATGTGTATTTTCTATATATATTTTCATCCAAAATTAAATTATTTTATTGGTATTTTCTTAATTTAACTCGATACGAATTTAGATTTTTTCATAGGTATTTTGTATACATATTTTTATACTCATTTACATTATCTAATGTGTGTTTTGTATATATATTTTTTATGCAAATTTACTTTATTTTATGTCAATTTTTGTACATATAATTTTATAAAAAATTGCGTTATTTTATGAGTATTTTGAATATGTTTTCTCATACAAATTAACATTATTTTATTGGTATTTTATTCATTTATTTTGATACGAATTATTTGATTATATGTGTATTTTCTACATATTTTTTATACGTATTTACATTATTTAATGTGTATTTTGTTTATATATTTTTATACAAACTTACGTTATTATATGTGTATTTGTATAAATATTTTGATAGAAATTTACATTGTTTTATGTATTTTGTATATATATTTCAATTCAAATTTAGCTTATTTTATGTGTATTTTGTATATCTATTTTCACCCAAATTTGTGTATTTTTGCATATAGTTTTATATAAATTTACGTTATTTTATGTGTATTTTGTATATTTATATTTATACAAATACACATTCTTTTATTAGTATTTTGTTTATTTATTTTGATACGAGTTTAAACTAGGCTATGGGTATTTTGTATACCTTTTTTATACGTATTTACTTCATTTTATGTGTATTTTGTATATATATTTTCAAAGAAATCTACGTTATTTTATGTGTATTCGGGTATATATTTTGAAACAAATTTACATTTTTTTTATATGTATTTTGCATATCTATTTCAATACAAATTTACCTTATTATGTGTGCATTTTGTATATTTATTTTAATACAAATTCAAATATTTTATGTGTCTTGGTATATATATTTTTATAAAAAATGCGTTAATTTATGGGTATTTTGCATCTGAATTTTCATATAAATTTACATTATTTTATTAATATTCTGTGTATTTATTTTGATACTATTTTACATTATTCTATTTGTGTTTTGTTTATGTTTTTTTATACATATTTACATTATTTAATGTATATTTTGTATATATATTTTATACAACTTTACGTTATTTTAAGTGTATTTGTTTATATATTTTCATTCAAATTTACATTATTTTATGTGTATTTTGTAAATGTATCTCAATACAAATTTACCTAATTTTATATGTATTTTGTATATTTATTTTCATACAAATTTAAATTATTTTTGTGTATTTTTGTATATAGTTTTATACAAATTTAGGTGATTTTATGTGTATATTGTATATCTATTTTCATACAAATATATATATATATATATATATATATATATATATATATATATATATATATATATATATATATATATATATATATATATATATATATATATATATATATATATATATATATATATATATATATATATATATATATATATATATATATATATATATATATATATATATATATATCTATATATATATATATATATATATATACACGTGTTTATATCTTTTCATGTGTATTTTGTATATATATTTCTATAGATATATACGTTGATTTATGAGTATTCGTATATAGATTTTGAAACAAATTTACAATGTTTTATGTGTATTTTGCATATTTTTTCAATACAAATCTATCTTATTGTATTTGCATTTTGTATATTAATTTAAATTTTTAAAAATTATTCTATGTGTATTTTTGTATATGTAATTTAAAAAAAAAATGCTTTATTTTATTGGCATTTTGCATCTTTATTTTCATTCAAATTTACATTATTTTATTGATATTCTCTGTATTGATTTTGATACTATTTTACATTATTCTATGTGTATTTTGTATATATATTTTATACAAATTTACATTACTCTATGTGTGTTTGCTTTCATTTCATACAAAATTACATTATGTTATGTGTATTTTGAACATGTATTTAAATACAAATTTAACTAATTATATGTGTATTTTGTATATCTATTTTCATACAAATTGAAATTAATTTTGTGTATTTTTTATATATTTTTATATAAATTTTCGTTATTTTATGTGTATTTTGAATATTTATTTTCCTACAAATATACGTTCTTTTATCGGACTTTTGTTTATTTATTTTGACACGAATTTACATTATTTGAGGTATATTTGGTATATATATTTTTATACTTATTTACATAATTTTATATGTATTTTGTATGAATATTTTCATAGAAATTTACTCTGTTTTATGAGTATTCGTATATATATTTTGAAACAAATTTACATTATTGATGTGAATTTTCTATATCTATTTCAATACAAATTTACTTTATTGTATGTGCATTTTGTATATTTATTTTAATACAAATTCAATTATTTTATATGTATTTTTGTATATATATTTTTATACAATTATGCGTTATTATATGAGTATTTTGCATCTTTATTTTCATACAAATTTATATTATTTTATTGATATTAGGTTTATTTATTTTGATACGATTTAACATTATTCTATGTGTATTTTGTATATATATGTTTATACATATTTATAACATTTAATGTATATTTTGTATATATATTTTATCCAAATTTACATTATTTTATGTGTATATGTTTATATATTTTCATACAAATTTACATTGTTTTATATGTGTTTTGTATATGTATTTCAATACAAATTTGCCTAATTTTATGTGTATTTTGCATATCTATTTTCAAACAAATTTAAATTATTTTTGTGTATTTTTGTATATATTTTTATACAAATTTTTGTTATTTTATTTGTATTTTGTACATATATTTTCCTACAAATATACATTCTTTTATTGGAATTTTGTTGATTTATTTTGATACGAATTTTTATTACTTTATGTGTATTTTGTATATATTTTTCTACGTATTTACATTATTTTATATGTATTTTGCATATATATTTTTATAAAAATTTACGTTATTTTATTGAGTATATTCGTATATATTTTGATACAAATTTCATTCAAATTCATGTTATTTTATCTGTATTTGAATATATATTTTCATATAAATTTACATTACTTTATATGTATTTTTACATATATTTCATTACAAATTTACTATATTTTATGTTTATTTCATATATTTTCATGCAATTTTAAATTATTTTATGTGTATATTTTTATTTGTATTTAGGTTATTTTATGTGTATTTTTTATATATATTTTCATCCAAAATTACATTATTTTATTGTTATTTTGTTAATTTAATTCGATACGAATTTAGATTATTTTAAAAGCATTTTGTATACATGTTTTTATACGTTTTTTTCATTATTTAATGTGTGTTTTGTATATATATTTTTATGCCAATTTACTTTATTTTATATGCATTTTTGTACATATATTTTTAAAGAAATTAGCGTTATTTTTTGTGTATTTTTTATGTTTTCTCATACAAATTTACATTACTTTATTAGTATTTTTTTTATTTAATTTGATACGAATTATATGATTATATGTGTATTTCGTACATATTTTTTATAAGTATTTACATTATTTAATGTGTATTTTGTTTAAGTATTTTTATACAAATTTACGTTATTATATGAATATTTGTATAAATATTTTGTTACAAATTTACCTTATTTGATGTATTTTGTATATATATATTTCAATTCAAACTTAGCTTATTTTATGTGTATTTTGTATATTTATTTTCATACAAATTTAACTACTTTTGTGTATTTTTGTATATAGTTTTATATAAATTTACGTTATTTTACGTGTTTTTTTATATTTATATTTATACAAATACACATTCTTTTATTGGTATTTTGTTTATTTATTTTGATACGAATTTACATTATTTTATGTGTATTTTGTATACATTTTTTTTATACGTATTTACTTCATTTTATGTGTATTTTGTATATATATTTTTATAGAAATCTACGTTATTTTATGTGTATTCGTATTTATATTTTGAAATAAATTTGCATTGTTTTATATGTATTTTGCATATCTATTTCAATATAATTTTACCTTATTGTATGAGCATTTTGTATATTTATTTTAATACAAATTTAAATTTTTTATATGTATTTTGGTATATATATTTTTATAAAAAAATGCGTTATTTTATGGGTATTTTGGTTCTTTATTTTCATAGAAATTTACATTATTTTATTAATATTCTGTGTATTTATTTTGATACGATTTTACATTATTCTATTTGGGTTTTGTATATATTTTTTTATACATATTAACATTACTTAATGTGTATTTTGTATACAAATTTACATTATTTTAAGTGTATTTGTTTATGTATTTTCATTCAAATTTACATTATTTTATGTGTATTTTGTAAATGTATTTCAATACAAATTTACCTAATTTTATGTGTATTTTGTATATTTATTTTCAAACAAATTTTAAATATTTTTGTGTATTTTTGTATATAGTTTTATACAAATTTAGGTTATTTTATGTGTGTTTTGTATATGTATTTTCATACAAATACACATTCTTTTATTAATATTTTGATTATTTATTTTGACTCGAATTTACATTATTTAATGTGTATTTTGTATATATATTTTTATACGTATTTACATCATTTCATGTGTATTTTGTATATTTATTTCTATAGAAATCTACGTTATTTTATGTGTATTCGTATATATATTTTTTCAATACAAATTTTTCTTATTGTATGTGCATTTTGTATATTAAGTTTAATTCAAATTTAATTATTCTATGTGTATTTTTGTATATGTATTTTTATAAAATTTGCTTTATTTTATGGGAATTTTGCATCTTTATTTTCATACAAATTTACATTATTTTATTACTATTCTGTGTATTTATTTTGATACGATTCTACATTGTTCTATGTGTATTTTGTATATATATTTTATACAAATGCACGTTATTTTCTGTGTATTTGTTTTTATTTCATACAAATTTACATTATTTTTTGTGTATTTTGTATATGTATTTAAAGACAAATTTAACTAATTATATGTGTATTTTGTATATCTATTTTCATACAAATTGAGGTTATTTTTGTGTTATTTTGTGTATTTTGTATATTTATTTTCCTACAAATATACCTTCTTCTATCTGAATTTTGTTTGTTTATTTTGATACGAATTTACATTATTTAAGGTGTATTTGGTATGTAAATTTTTATACTATTTACATCATTTTATATATATTTTGTATGTATATTTTCTAGAAATTTACTCTATTTTATGTGTATTCGTATATATATTTTGATACAAATTTACATTATTGATGTGTATTTTGCATATCTATTTCAATACAAATTTACTTTATTGTATGTGCATTTTGTATATTTATTTCAATACAAATTTAATTATTTCATGTGTATTTTTGTATAAATATTGTTATGCATATATACGTTATTATATGGGTATTTTGCATCTTTATTTTCATACAAATTTACATTATTTTATTGATATTCTGTTTATTTATTTTGGTACGATTTAACATTATTCCATGTGTATTTAATTTATATATATATATATATATATATATATATATATATATATATATATATATATATATATATATATATATATATATATATATATATATATATATATATATATATATATATATATATATATATATATATATATATATATATATATATATATATATATATATATATATATATATATATATATATATATATATATATATATATATATATATATATATTTTTCCAAATTTCCGTTATTTTATGTTTATTTGTTTATATATTTTTGTACAAATTTACATTATTTTATGTGTATTTTGTATATGTATTTCAATGCAAATTTGCCTAACTTTATGTTTATTTTGCATATTTATTTTCAAACAAATTTAAATTATTTTTTTGTATTTATGTATTTATTTTTATATTAATTTTAGTCATTTTATTTGTATTTTGTATTTATGTTTTTTACAAATATACATTCTTTTATTGGAATTTTGTTTATTGATTTTGATACGAGTTTACATTATTTTATGTGTATTTTGTAAATATATTTTTCTACGTATTTACATTATTTTATGTGTATTTTGTTTATATATTTTAATAAAAATTTACATTATTTTATAGTGTGTATTCGTATTAATTTTTATACAAATTTTATACAAATTCATGTTATTTTATGTGTATTTGTATATATATTTTCACACAAATTTATATTATTTTATGTGTATTTTTACATATTTTTCATTACAAATTTACTTTATTTTATGATTATTTTGTATATTTACTTCATTCAATCTTAAATTATTTTATGTGTATATTTTTATTTGTATTTAGGTAATTTCATGTGTATTTTCTATATATATTTTCATCCAGAATTAATTTATTTTATTGGTATTTTCTTAATTTAACTCGATACGAATTTAGATTTTTTCATAGGTATTTTGTTTACATATTTTTATACTCATTTACATTATCTAATGTGTGTTTTGTATATATATTTTTATACAAATATGTGTTATTATATGGGTATTTTGCATCTTTATTTTAATACATATTTACATTATTTTATTGATATTCTGTTTATTTATTTTGATACGATTTAACATTATTCTGTGTGTATTTTGTATATATATTTTTTATACATATTTACATTATTTAATGTTTATTTTGTATATATATTTCATCCAAATTTTCGTTATTTTATGTGTATTTGTTTATATATTTTCATACAAATTTATATTATTTTATGTGTATTTTTTATATGTATTTCAATACAAATTTGCCTAATTTTATGTGTATTTTGGATATCTATTTTCAAACAAATTTAAATTATTATTGTGTATTTTTGTATTTATTTTTATACAACTTTTAGTTATTTTATTTGTATTTTGTATATATATTTTCCTACAAATATACATTCTTTTATTGGAGTTTTGTTTATTTATTTTGATACGAATTTTCAATATTTTATGTGTATTTTGTATATATATTTTTCTACGTATTTAAATTATTTTGGGAGTATTTTGTATATATTTTTTCATAAAAATTTACGTTATTTTATTGTGTGTATTCGTATATATTTTGATGCAAATTTTACACAAATTCATGTTATTTTATGTGTATTTGTATATATATTTTCATACAAATTTATATTATTTTATATCTATTTTTACATATATTTCATTACGAATTTACCTTATTTTATGTTTATTTTGTATATTTATTTCATTCAATTTTAAATTATTTTATGAGTATAATTGTATTTGTATTTAGGTTATTTTATGTGTATTTTCTATATATATTTTCATCCAAAATTACATTATTTTATTGGTATTTTCTTAATTTAAATCGATACGAATTTAGGTTATTTCATAGGTATTTTGTATACATTTTTCTATACTTATTTACATTATCTAATGTGTGTTTTGTATATATATTTATATGCAAATTTATTTAATATGCATTTTTGTACATATATTTTTATAGAAATTTGCGTTATTTTATGTGTATTTTGTATATGTTTTCTCATACAAATTTAAATTATTTCATTGGTATTTTGTTTATTAATTTTGATACGAATTACATGATTATATGTGTATTTTGTACATATTTTTTATACGTATTTACATTATTTAATGTGTATTTTGTTTATATATTTTTATTCAAATTTACGTTATTATATGTGTATTTGTATAAATATTTTGATTCAAATTTACTTTATTTTATGTATTTTGTAGATATATTTCAATTCAAATTTATCTTTTTTTTTGTGTATTTTTTATATCTATTTTCATACAAATTTAATTACTTCTGTGTATTTTTGAATATAGTTTTATATAAATTTACGTTATTTTATGTGTATTTTGTATATTTATATTTATACAAATACAATTTTTTTTATTGGTATTTTGTTTATTTATTTTGATACGAATTTACATTATTTTAAGTGTATTTTGTATTCATTTTGTTATACGTATTTACATCATTTTATGTTTATTTTGTATATATATTTTTATAGAAAGCTACATTATTTTATGTGTATTCATATATATATTTTGAAACAAATTTACATTGTTTTATATGTATTTTGCATATCTATTTCAATGCATAGTTACTTTATTGTATGTGTATTTTGTATATTTATTTTAATAGAAATTAAATTTTTTATGTGTATATTTGTATATATATTTTTATAAAAAAAGGCGTTATTTATTGGGTATTTTGCTTCTTTATTTTCATACAAATTTACATTATTTTGTTAATATTCTGTGTATTTATTTTGATACGATTTTACATTATTCTATTTGAGTTTTGTATATATTTTTCTATACATATTTACATTATTTAATTTGTATTTTGTAAATATATTTTATACAAATTTACGTTATTTTAAGTGTATTTGTTTATGTATTTTTATTCAAATTTACATTATATTATGTGTATTTTGTATATGTATTTGAATACAAATTTAGCTAATTTTATGTGTATGTTGTATATTTATTTTCATAGAAATTTAAATTATTTTTGTGTATTTTTGTATATATTTCTATAATTTTAGATTATTTTATGTGTATTTTGTATAGCTATTTTCATACAAATACACATTCTTTTATTGATATTTTGTTTATTTATTTTGAAGCGAGTTTACAGAATTTAATGTGTATTTTGTATATATATTTTTATACGTATTTACATCATTTCATGTGTATTTTGTATATATATTTCTATAGAAATCTACGTTATTTTATGTGTATTCGAATATATATTTTGAAACAAATTTAAACTGTTTTATGAGTATTTTGCATATTTTTTCAATACAAATTTACCTTATTGTATCTGCATTTTATATATTAATTTTAATACAAATTTAATTATTCTATGTGTATTTTTGTTTATGTATTTTTAAAAAAATATGATTTATTTTATGGTTATTTTGCATCTTTATTTTCATACAAATATATATTACTTTATTGATATTCTGTGTATATATTTTGATGAGATTTTACTTTATTCTATGTGTATTTTGTTTATATATTTTAAACAAATGTACGTTATTTTATGTGAATTTGTTTTCATTTCATACAAATTTACATTATTTTATGTGTACTTTGTATATGTATTTAAATACAAATTTAACTAATTATATGTGTATTTTGTATATCTATTTTCATACAAATTGAAATTATTGTTGTGTTTCTTTTTTTGTATATATTTTTATACAAATTTTCGTTATTTTATGTGTAATTTCTATATTTATTTTCCTACACATATACGTTCTTTTATCGAAATTTTGTTTATTTATTTATGTGTATTTTGTATATATATTTTTCTACGTATTTAAATTATTTTGTGTGTATTTTATATATATATATTTTCATAAAAATTTACGTTATTTTATTGTGTGTATTCGTATATATTTTGATACAAATTTTATACAAATTCATGTTATTTTATGTGTATTTGTATATATATTTTCATACAAATTTATATTATTTAATGTGTATTTTTACATATATTTCATTACAAATTTACCTTATTTTATGTTTATTTTGTATATTTATTTCATTCAATTTTAAATTATTTCATGTGTATATTTGAATTTGTATTTAGGTTATTTTATGTGTGTTTTCTATATATATTTTCATCCAAAACTACATTATTTTATTGGTATTTTCTTAATTTAATTCGATGCGAATTTAGATTATTTTATAGCTATTTTGTATACATATGTTTATACTCATTTACTTTATGTAATGTGTGTTTTGTGTATATTTTTTAATGCAAATTTTTTTATGTGCATTTTTGTACATATATTTTTATAGAAATTTGCGTTATTTTATGTGTATTTTGTAAAGGTTTTATCATAAAAATTTACATTATTTTATTGGTATTTTATTTATTTATTTTGATACGAATTACATGATTATATATGTATTTTGTACATATTTTTTTATACGTATTTACATTATTTAATGTGTATTTTGTTTATATATTTTTATATAAAATTTACGTAATTATATGTGTATTTGTAAAAATATTTTGATACATATTTAATTTATTTTATGTATTTTGTACATATATTTCAATTCAAATCAAGCTTATTTTGTGTGTATTTTATATATCTATTTTCATATAAATTTAATTACTTCTGTGTATTTTTGTATATAGTTTTATATAAATTTACGTTATTTTATGTGCATTTTGTATATTTATATTTATTCAAATACACATTCTTTTATTGGTATTTTGTTTATTTATATTTATACGAATTTACATTATTTTATGTGTATTTTGTATACATTTTTTATACGTATTTATTTAATTTTATGTGTATTTTGTATATGTATTTTTTTTAGAAATCAACGTTATTTTATATGTATTCGTATATATATTTTGAATCAAATTTACATTATTTTATATGTATTTTGCATATCTATTTCAATACAAATTTACATTATTGTATGTGCATTTTGTATATTTATTTTAATACAAATTAAAATATTTTATGTGTATTTTGGTATCTATAATAAAAAAAGCGTTATTTTATAGGTATTTTGCATCTTAATTTTCATACAAATTTACATTATTTTATTAATATTCTGTGTATATATTTTGATACGATTTTATATTATTCTATTTGTGTTTTGTATAAATTTTTTTAATACATATTTACATTATTTAATGTATATTTTGAAAATATATTTCATACAAATTTACGTTATTTTATGTGTATTTGTTTATATATTTTCATTCAAATTTACATTATTTCATGTGTATTTTGTATATGTATTTCAATACAAATTTACCTAATTTTATGTGTATTTTGTATATTTCTTTTCATACAAATTTAAACTATTTTTGTGTATTTTTATATAGTTTTATACAAATTTAGGTTATTTTATGTACGCATTTACATTATTTAATGTGTGTTTTGTATATATATTTTTATGCAAATTTACTTTATTTTACGTGCATTTTTGTACATATATTTTTATAGAAATTTGCGTTATTTTATATGTATTTTTACATGTTTTCTCATACAAATTTACATTATTTTATTGCTATTTTGTTTATTTAGTTTGATACGAATTACATGATTATATGTGTATTTTGTACATATTTTTTATACGTATTTACATTACTTAATGTTTATTTTGTTTATATATTTTTAAACAAATTTACGTTATTATATGTATTTTTATAAATATTTTGATACAAATTTACATTATTTTATGTATTTTGTATATACATTGCAATTCAAATTTAGCTTATTTTATCTGTATTTTGTATATCTATTTTCATACGAATTTAATTACTTCTGTGTATTTTTGTATATAGTTTTATACAAATTTACGTTATTTTATGATGTATTTTGTATATTTATATTTATACAAACACACATTCTTTTATTGGTATTTTGTTTATTTATTTTGATACGAATTTACATTATTTTATGTGTATTTAGTATACATTTTCTTACACGTATTTACTTCATTTTCTGTGTATTTTGTATATATATTTTTATAGAAATCTACTTTGTTTGATGTGTATTCTTATATATATTTTGAAACAAATTTACATTATTTTATATGTATTTTGCATATCTATTTCAATACAAATTTACCTTATTGTATGTGCATTTTGTATATTTATTGTAATACAAATTTAAATATTTTATGTGTATTTTGGTATATATATTTTTATAAAAAAAAGCGTTATTTAATGGGTATTTTGCATCTTTATTTTCATACAAATTTACATTGTTTTATTAATATTCTGTGCATCTATTTTGATACGAGTTTACATTATTCTATTTGTGTTTTGTATATATTTTTTTATACATATTTACATTATTTAATGTGTATTTTGTATATTTTAAAACAAATTTACGTTATTTTATGCGCATCTGTTTAAATATTTTGATACAAATTTTCATTATTTTATGTATTTTGTATATATATTTTAATACAAATTTAGTTTATTTTATGTATATTTTGTATATCTATTTTCATACAAATTTAAATTACTTTTGTGTATTTTTGTATATAGTTTTAAACAAATTTACGTTATTTTATGTTTATTTTGTATATTTATTTTCATACAAATTCACATTCTTCTATTGGTATTTTGTTTATTTATTTTGGTACGAATTTACATTATTTTATGATTATTTTGTATATATATTTTTATATGTATTTATATCATTTTATATGTATTTTTTATTTGTATTTTTATAGAAATTTACGTTTTTTTATGTGTATTCTTATATTTATTTTGAAACAAATTTACATTATTTGATGTGGTTTTTTTTCATATCTATTTCAATACAAATTTATCATATTGTGTGTGCATTTTGTACAAATTTACGTTATTATATGTGTATTTGTATAAATATTTTGATACAAATTTACTTTATTTTATGTATTTTGTAGATATATTTCAATTCAAATTTATCTTTTTTTGTGTGTATTTTGTATATCTATTTTCATACAAATTTAATTACTTCTGTGTATTTTTGTATATAGTTTTATATAAATTTATGTTTTTTTATGTGTATTTTGTATATTTATATTTATAAAAATACAATTTTTTTTATTGGTATTTTGTTTATTTATTTTGATACGAATTTACCTTATTTTAAGTGTATTTTGTATACATTTTGTTATACGTATTTACATCATTTTATGTGTATTTTGTATATATATTTTTAAAGAAAGCTACATTATTTTATGTGTATTCGTATATATATTTTGAAACAAATTTACATTGTTTTATATGTATTTTGCATATATATTTCAATGCATATTTACCTTATTGTATGTGTATTTTGTATATTTATTTTAATACAAATTTTATTTTTTATGTATATATATATATATATATATATATATATATATATATATATATATATATATATATATATATATATATATATATATATATATATATATATATATATATATATATATATATATATATATATATATATATTTATAAAAAAGGCATTATTTATTAGTATTTGCTTCTTTATTTTCATACAAATTTACATTATTTTATTAATATTCTGTGTATTTATTTTGATACGATTTTACATTATTCTATTTGTGTTTTGTATATATTTTTCTATACATATTTACATTATTTAATTTGTATTTTGTATATATATTTTATACAAATTTACGTTATTTTAAGTGTATTTGTTTATGTATTTTAATTCAAATTTACATTATATTATATGTATTTTGTATATGTATTTGAATACAGATTTAGCTAATTTTATGTGTATGTTGTATATTTATTTTCATAGAAGTATAAATTATTTTTGTGTATTTTTGTATATATTTATATAATTTTAGGTTATTTTATGTGTATTTTGTATAGCTATTTTCATACAAATACACATTCTTTTTATGATATTTTGTTTATTTATTTTGAAGCGAGTTTACAGAATTTAATGTGTATTTTGTATATATATTTTTATACGTATTTACATCATTTCATGTGTATTTTGTAGATATATTTCTATAGAAATCTACGTTATTTTATGTGTATTCGAATATATATTTTGAAACAAATTTAAACTGTTTTATGAGTATTTTGCATATTTTTTCAATACAGATTTACCTTATTTTATCTGCATTTTATATATTAATTTTAATACAAATTTAAATATTCTATGTGTATTTTTGTATATGTATTTAAAAAAAAAATGATTTATTTTATGGTTATTTTGCATCTTTATTTTCATACAAATATATATTACTTTATTGATATTCTGTGTATATATTTTGATGAGATTTTACTTTATTCTATGTGTATTTTGTTTATATATTTTAAACAAATGTACGTTATTTTATGTGAATTTGTTTTCATTTCATACAAATTTACATTATTTTATGTGTACTTTGTATATGTATTTAAATACAAATTTAACTAATTATATGTGTATTTTGTATATCTATTTTCATACAAATTGAAATTATTGTTGTGTTTCTTTTTTTGTATATATTTTTATACAAATTTTCGTTATTTACGTGTAATTTCTTTATTTATTTTCCTACACATATACGTTCTTTTATAGAAATTTTGTTTATTTATTTATGTGTATTTTGTATATATATTTTTCTACGTATGTAAATTATTTTGTGTGTATTTTATATATATATATATATTTTCATAAAAATTTACGTTATTTTATTGTGTGTATTCGTATATATTTTGATACAAATTTTATACAAATTCATGTTATTTTATGTGTATTTGTATATATATTTTCATACAAATTTATATTATTTAATGTGTATTTTTACATATATTTCATTACAAATTTACCTTATTTTATGTTTATTTTGTATATTTATTTCATTCAATTTTAAATTATTCCATGTGTATATTTGTATTTGTATTTAGGTTATTTTATGTGTGTTTTCTATATATATTTTCATCCAAAATTGCATTATTTTATTGGTATTTTCTTAATTTAATTCGATGCGAATTTAGATTATTTTATAGCTATTTTGTATACATATGTTTATACTCATTTACTTTATGTGATGTGTGTTTTGTATATATTTTTTAATGCAAATTTTTTTTATGTGCATTTCTGTACATATATTTTTATAGAAATTTGCGTTATTTTATGTGTATTTTGTAAAGGTTTTCTCATAAAAATTTATATTATTTTATTGGTATTTTATTTATTTATTTTGATACGAATTACATGATTATATATGTATTTTGTACATATTTTTTTATACGTGTTTACATTATTTAATGTGTATTTTGTTTATATATTTTTATATAAAATTTACGTAGTTATATATGTATTTGTAAAAATATTTTGATACATATTTAATTTATTTTATGTATTTTGTACATATATTTCAATTCAAATTAAGCTTATTTTTTGTGTATTTTATATACCTATTTTCATATAAATTTAATTACTTCTGTGTATTTTTGTATATAGTTTTATATAAATTTACGTTATTTTATGTGCATTTTGTATATTTATATTTATTCAAATACACATTCTTTTATTGGTATTTTGTTTATTTATATTTATACGAATTTACATTATTTTATGTGTATTTTGTATACATTTTTTTATACGTATTTATTTAATTTTATGTGTATTTTGTATATGTATTTTTATAGAAATCTACGTTATTTTATGTGTATTCGTATATATATTTTGAATCAAATTTACATTATTTTATATGTATTTTGCATATCTATTTCAATACAAATTTACATTATTGTATGTGCATTTTGTATATTTATTTTAATACAAATTAAAATATTTTATGTGTATTTTGGTATCTATAATAAAAAAAAGCGTTATTTTATAGGTATTTTGCATCTTAATTTTCATACAAATTTACATTATTTTATTAATATTCTGTGTATATATTTTGATACGATTTTATATTATTCTATTTGTGTTTTGTATAAATTTTTTTAATACATATTTACATTATTTAATGTATATTTTGAAAATATATTTCATACAAATGTACGTTATTTTATGTGTATTTGTTTATATATTTTCATTCAAATTTACATTATTTCATGTGTATTTTGTATATGTATTTCAATACAAATTTACCTAATTTTATGTGTATTTTGTATATTTCTTTTCATACAAATTTAAACTATTTTTGTGTATTTTTATATATAGTTTTATACAAATTTAGGTTATTTTATGTACGCATTTACATTATTTAATGTGTGTTTTGTATATACATTTTTATGCAAATTTACTTTATTTTACATGCATTTTTGTACTTATATTTTTATAGAAATTTGCGTTATTTTATATGTATTTTTACATGTTTTCTCATACAAATTTACATTATTTTATTGCTATTTTGTTTATTTAGTTTGATACGAACTACATGATTATATGTGTATTTTGTACATATTTTTTATACGTATTTACATTACTTAATGTTTATTTTGTTTATATATTTTTAAACAAATTTACGTTATTATACGTATTTTTATTAATATTTTGATACAAATTTACATTATTTTATGTATTTTGTATATACATTGCAATTCAAATTTAGCTTATTTTATTTGTATTTTGTATATCTATTTTCATACGAATCTAATTACTTCTCTGTATTTTTGTATATAGTTTTATACAATTTTACGTTATTTTATGATGTATTTTGTATATTTATATTTATACAAATACACATTCTTTTATTGGTATTTTGTTTATTTATTTTGATACGAATTTACATTATTTTATGTGTATTTAGTATACATTTTCTTACACGTATTTACTTCATTTTCTGTGTATTTTGTATATATATTTTTATAGAAATCTACTTTGTTTGATGTGTATTCTTATATATATTTTGAAGCAAATTTACATTATTTTATATGTATTTTGCATATCTATTTCAATACAAATTTACCTTATTGTATGTGCATTTTTTTTATTTATTGTAATACAAATTTAAATATTTTATGTGTATTTTGGTATATATATTTTTATAAAAAAAAGCGTTATTTAATGGGTATTTTGCATCTTTATTTTCATACAAATTAACATTGTTTTATTAATATTCTGTGCATCTATTTTGATACGAGTTTACATTATTCTATTTGTGTTTTGTATATATTTTTTTATACATATTTACATTATTTAATGTGTATTTTGTATATTTTAAATCAAATTTACGTTATTTTATGCGCATCTGTTTAAATATTTTGATACAAATTTTCATTATTTTATGTATTTTGTATATATATTTTAATACAAATTTAGTTTAATTTATGTATATTTTGTATATCTATTTTAATACAAATTTAAATTACTTTTGTGTATTTTTATGTATAGTTTTATACAAATTTACGTTATTTTATGTTTATTTTGTATTTTTATTTTTATACAAATTCACATTCTTCTATTGGTATTTTGTTTATTTATTTTGGTACGAATTTACATTATTTTATGATTATTTTGTATATATATTTTTATATGTATTTATATAATTTTATACGTAATTTTTATTTGTATTTTTATAGAAATTTACGTTTTTTTATGTGTATTCTTATATTTATTTTGAAACAAATTTACATTATTTGATGTTTTTTTCATATCTATTTCAATACAAATTTATCATATTGTGTGCATTTTATACAAATTTACGTTATTATATGTGTATTTGTATAAATATTTTGATACAAATTTACTTTATTTTATGTATTTTGTAGATATATTTCAATTCAAATTTATCTTTTTTTGCGTGTATTTTGTATATCTATTTTCATACAAATTTAATTACTTCTGTGTATTTTTTGTATATAGTTTTATATAAATTTACGTTATTTTATGTGTATTTTGTATATTTATATTTATACAAATACAATTTTTTATTGTATTTTGTTTATTTATTTTGATACGAATTTACCTTATTTTAAGTGTATTTAGTATACATTTTGTTATACGTATTTACATCATTTTATGTATTTTTGTATTTTGTATATATTTTTAAGAAAGCTACATTATTTTATGTGTATTGGTATATATATTTTGAAACAAATTTACATTGTTTTATATGTATTTTGCATATATATTTCAATGCATATTTACCTTATTGTATGTGTATTTTGTATATTTATTTTAATACAAATTTTTTTTTATGTATATATATATATATATATATATATATATATATATATATATATATATATATATATATATATATATATATATATATATATATATATATATATATATATATATATATATATATATATATATATATTATTTATTAGGTATTTTTGCTTTTATTTTCATACAAATTTACATTATTTTATTAATATTCTGTGTATTTATTTTGATACGATTTTACATTATTCTATTTGTGTTTTGTATATATTTTTCTATACATATTTACATTATTTAATTTGTATTTTGTATATATATTTTATACAAATTTACGTTATTTTAAGTGTATTTGTTTATGTATTTTTATTCAAATTTACATTATATTATGTGTATTTTGTATATGTATTTGAATACAAATTTAGCTAATTTTATGTGTATGTTGTATATTTATTTTCATAGAAATTTAAACTATTTTTGTGTATTTTTGTATATATTTATATAATTTTAGGTTATTTTATGTGTATTTTGTATAGCTATTTTCATACAAATACACATTCTTTTTATGATATTTTGTTTATTTATTTTGAAGCGAGTTTACAGAATTTAATGTGTATTTTGTATATATATTTTTATACGTATTTACATCATTTCATGTGTATTTTGTAGATATATTTCTATAGAAATCTACGTTATTTTATGTGTATTCGAATATATATTTTGAAACAAATTTAAACTGTTTTATGAGTATTTTGCATATTTTTTCAATACAGATTTACCTTATTTTATCTGCATTTTATATATTAATTTTAATACAAATTTAAATATTCTATGTGTATTTTTGTATATGTATTTTAAAAAAAAAATGATTTATTTTATGGTTATTTTGCATCTTTATTTTCATACAAATATATATTACTTTATTGATATTCTGTGTATATATTTTGATGAAATTTTACTTTATTCTATGTGTATTTTGTTTATATATTTTAAACAAATGTACGTTATTTTATGTGAATTTGTTTTCATTTCATACAAATTTACATTATTTTATGTGTACTTTGTATATGTATTTAAATACAAATTTAACTAATTATATGTGTATTTTGTATATCTATTTTCATACAAATTGAAATTATTGTTGTGTTTCTTTTTTTGTATATATTTTTATACAAATTTTCGTTATTTATGTGTAATTTCTTTATTTATTTTCCTACACATATACGTTCTTTTATAGAAATTTTGTTTATTTATTTATGTGTATTTTGTATATATATTTTTCTACGTATTTAAATTATTTTGTGTATTTTATATATATATATATATATATATAGATATATATATATATATATATATATATATATATATATATATATATATATATATATATATATATATATATATATATATATATATATTCATAAAAATTTACGTTATTTTATTGTGTGTATTCGTATATATTTTGATACAAATTTTATACAAATTCATGTTATTTTATGTGTATTTGTATATATATTTTCATACAAATTTATATTATTTAATGTGTATTTTTACATATATTTCATTACAAATTTACCTTATTTTATGTTTATTTTGTATATTTATTTCATTCAATTTTAAATTATTTCATGTGTATATTTGAATTTGTATTTAGGTTATTTTATGTGTGTTTTCTATATATATTTTCATCCAAAACTACATTATTTTATTGGTATTTTCTTAATTTAATTCGATGCGAATTTAGATTATTTTATAGCTATTTTGTATACATATGTTTATACTTATTTACTTTATGTAATGTGTGTTTTGTATATATTTTTTAATGCAAATTTTTTTTATGTGCATTTTTGTACATATATTTTTATAGAAATTTGCGTTATTTTATGTGTATTTTGTAAAGGTTTTATCATAAAAATTTACATTATTTTAGTGGTATTTTATTTATTTATTTTGATACGAATTACATGATTATATATGTATTTTGTACATATTTTTTTATACGTATTTACATTATTTAATGTGTATTTTGTTTATATATATTTATATAAAATTTACGTAATTATATGTGTATTTGTAAAAATATTTTGATACATATTTAATTTATTTTATGTATTTTGTACATATATTTCAATTCAAATTAAGCTTATTTTGTGTGTATTTTATATATCTAGTTTCATATAAATTTAATTACTTCTGTGTATTTTTGTATATAGTTTTATATAAATTTACGTTATTTTATGTGCATTTTGTATATTTATATTTATTCAAATACACATTCTTTTATTGGTATTTTGTTTATTTATATTTATACGAATTTACATTATTTTATGTGTATTTTGTATACATTTTTTTATACGTATTTATTTAATTTTATGTGTATATTGTATATGTATTTTTATAGAAATCTACGTTATTTTATGTGTATTCGCATATATATTTTGAATCAAATTTACATTATTTTATATGTATTTTGCATATCAATTTCAATACAAATTTACATTATTGTATGTGCATTTTGTATATTTATTTTAATACAAATTAAAATATTTTATGTGTATTTTGGTATCTATAATAAAAAAAAGCGTTATTTTATAGGTATTTTGCATCTTAATTTTCATACAAATTTACATTATTTTATTAATATTCTGTGTATATATTTTGATACGATTTTATATTATTCTATTTGTGTTTTGTATAATTTTTTTTAATACATATTTACATTATTTAATGTATATTTTGAAAATATATTTCATACAAATGTACGTTATTTTATGTGTATTTGTTTATATATTTTCATTCAAATTTACATTATTTCATGTGTATTTTGTATATGTATTTCAATACAAATTTACCTAAATTTATGTGTATTTTGTATATTTCTTTTCATACAAATTTAAACTATTTTTGTGTATTTTTATATATAGTTTTATACAAATTTAGGTTATTTTATGTACGCATTTACATTATTTAATGTGTGTTTTGTATATACATTTTTATGCAAATTTACTTTATTTTACATGCATTTTTGTACTTATATTTTTATAGAAATTTGCGTTATTTTATATGTATTTTTACATGTTTTCTCATACAAATTTACATTATTTTATTGCTATTTTGTTTATTTAGTTTGATACGAACTACATGATTATATGTGTATTTTGTACATATTTTTTATACGTATTTACATTACTTAATGTTTATTTTGTTTATATATTTTTAAACAAATTTACGTTATTATACGTATTTTTATTAATATTTTGATACAAATTTACATTATTTTATGTATTTTGTATATACATTGCAATTCAAATTTAGCTTATTTTATTTGTATTTTGTATATCTATTTTCATACGAATCTAATTACTTCTCTGTATTTTTGTATATAGTTTTATACAATTTTACGTTATTTTATGATGTATTTTGTATATTTATATTTATACAAATACATTCTTTTATTGGTATTTTGTTTATTTATTTTGATACGAATTTACATTATTTTATGTGTATTTAGTATACATTTTCTTACACGTATTTACTTCATTTTCTGTGTATTTTGTTTATATATTTTTATAGAAATCTACTTTGTTTGATGTGTATTCTTATATATATTTTGAAGCAAATTTACATTATTTTATATGTATTTTGCATATCTATTTCAATACAAATTTACCTTATTGTATGTGCATTTTTTTTATTTATTGTAATACAAATTTAAATATTTTATGTGTATTTTGGTATATATATTTTTATAAAAAAAAGCGTTATTTAATGGGTATTTTGCATCTTTATTTTCATACAAATTAACATTGTTTTATTAATATTCTGTGCATCTATTTTGATACGAGTTTACATTATTCTATTTGTGTTTTGTATATATTTTTTTATACATATTTACATTATTTAATGTGTATTTTGTATATTTTAAATCAAATTTACGTTATTTTATGCGCATCTGTTTAAATATTTTGATACAAATTTTCATTATTTTATGTATTTTGTATATATATTTTAATACAAATTTAGTTTATTTTATGTATATTTTGTATATCTATTTTCATACAAATTTAAATTACTTTTGTGTATTTTTGTATATAGTTTTAAACAAATTTACGTTATTTTATGTTTATTTTCTATATTTATTTTTCATACAAATTCACATTCTTCTATTGGTATTTTGTTTATTTATTTTGGTACGAATTTACATTATTTTATGATTATTTTGTATATATATTTTTATATGTATTTATATCATTTTATACGTAATTTTTATTTGTATTTTTATAGAAATTTACGTTTTTTTATGTGTATTCTTATATATATTTTGAAACAAATTTACATTGTTTGATGTTTTTTTTTCATATCTATTTCAATACAAATTTATCATATTGTGTGTGCATTTTGTACAAATTTACGTTATTATATGTGTATTTGTATAAATATTTTGATACAAATTTACTTTATTTTATGTATTTTGTAGATATATTTCAATTCAAATTTATCTTTTTTTGTGTGTATTTTGTATATCTATTTTCATACAAATTTAATTACTTCTGTGTATTTTTGTATATAGTTTTATATAAATTTATGTTTTTTTTATGTGTATTTTGTATATTTATATTTATAAAAATACAATTTTTTTTATTGGTATTTTGTTTATTTATTTTGATACGAATTTACCTTATTTTAAGTGTATTTAGTATACATTTTGTTATACGTATTTACATCATTTTATGTGTATTTTGTATATATATTTTTAAAGAAAGCTACATTATTTTATGTGTATTGGTATATATATTTTGAAACAAATTTACATTGTTTTATATGTATTTTGCATATATATTTCAATGCATATTTACCTTATTGTATGTGTATTTTGTATATTTATTTTAATACAAATTTTTTTTTTATGTGTATATATATATATATATATATATATATATATATATATATATATATATATATATATATATATATATATATATATATATATATATATATATATTTATAAAAAAAGGTGTTATTTATTGGGTATTTTGCTTCTTTATTTTCATACAAATTTACATTATTTTATTAATATTCTGTGTATTTATTTTGATACGATTTTACATTATTCTATTTGTGTTTTGTATATATTTTTCTATACATATTTACATTATTTAATTTGTATTTTGTATATATATTTTATACAAATTTACGTTATTTTAAGTGTATTTGTTTATGTATTTTAATTCAAATTTACATTATATTATATGTATTTTGTATATGTATTTGAATACAGATTTAGCTAATTTTATGTGTATGTTGTATATTTATTTTCATAGAAGTATAAATTATTTTTGTGTATTTTTGTATATATTTATATAATTTTAGGTTATTTTATGTGTATTTTGTATAGCTATTTTCATACAAATACACATTCTTTTTATGATATTTTGTTTATTTATTTTGAAGCGAGTTTACAGAATTTAATGTGTATTTTGTATATATATTTTTATACGTATTTACATCATTTCATGTGTATTTTGTAGATATATTTCTATAGAAATCTACGTTATTTTATGTGTATTCGAATATATATTTTGAAACAAATTTAAACTGTTTTATGAGTATTTTGCATATTTTTTCAATACAGATTTACCTTATTTTATCTGCATTTTATATATTAATTTTAATACAAATTTAAATATTCTATGTGTATTTTTGTATATGTATTTTTAAAAAAAAATGATTTATTTTATGGTTATTTTGCATCTTTATTTTCATACAAATATATATTACTTTATTGATATTCTGTGTATATATTTTGATGAAATTTTACTTTATTCTATGTGTATTTTGTTTATATATTTTAAACAAATGTACGTTATTTTATGTGAATTTGTTTTCATTTCATACAAATTTACATTATTTTATGTGTACTTTGTATATGTATTTAAATACAAATTTAACTAATTATATGTGTATTTTGTATATCTATTTTCATACAAATTGAAATTATTGTTGTGTTTCTTTTTTTGTATATATTTTTATACAAATTTTCGTTATTTATGTGTAATTTCTTTATTTATTTTCCTACACATATACGTTCTTTTATAGAAATTTTGTTTATTTATTTATGTGTATTTTGTATATATATTTTTCTACGTATTTAAATTATTTTGTGTGTATTTTATATATATATTTTCATAAAAATTTACGCTATTTTATTGTGTGTATTCGTATATATTTTGATACAAATGTTATACAAATTCATGTTATTTTATGTGTATTTGTATATATATTTTCATACAAATTTATATTATTTAATGTGTATTTTTACATATATTTCATTACAAATTTACCTTATTTTATGTTTATTTTGTATATTTATTTCATTCAATTTTAAATTATTTCATGTGTATATTTGTATTTGTATTCAGGTTATTTTATGTGTGTTTTCTATATATATTTTTTCATCCAAAATTACATTATTTTATTGGTATTTTCTTAATTTAATTCGATACGAATTTAGATTATTTTATAGCTATTTTGTATTCATATGTTTATACTCATTTACATTATGTAATGTGTGTTTTCTATAAATTTTTTAATGCAAATTTTTTTTATGTGCATTTTTGTACATATATTTTTATAGAAATTTGCGTTATTTTATGTGTATTTTGTATATGTTTTCTCATAAAAATTTACATAATTTTATTGGTATTTTGTTTATTTATTTTGATACGAATTACATGATTATATATGTATTTTGTACATATTTTTTTATACGTATTTACATTATTTAATGTGTATTTTGTTTATATATCTTTATATAAAACTTACGTAATTATATGTGTATTTGTAAAAATATTTTGATACATATTTAATTTATTTTATGTATTTTGTACATATATTTCAATTCAAATTAAGCTATTTTGTGTGTATTTTATATATCTATTTTCATATAAATTTAATTACTTCTATGTATTTTTGTATATAGTTTTATATAAATTTACGTTATTTTATGTGCATTTTGTATATTTATATTTATACAAATACACATTATTTTATTGGTATTTTGTTTATTTATATTTATACGAATTTACATTATTTTATGTGTATTTTGTATACATTTTTTTATACGTATTTATTTAATTTTATATGTATTTTGTATATGTATTTTTATAGAAATCTACGTTATTTTATGTGTATTCGTATATATATTTTGAATCAAATTTACATTATTTTATATGTATTTTGCATATCTATTTCAATACAAATTGACATTATTGTATGTGCATTTTGTATATTTATTTTAATACAAATTAAAATATTTTATGTGTATTTTGGTATCTATAATAAAAAAAAAGCGTTATTTTATAGGTATTTTGCATCTTATTTTTCATACATATTTACATTATTTTATTAATATTCTGTGTATATATTTTGATACGATTTTACATTATACTATTTGTGTTTTGTATATATTTTTTTATACATATTTACATTATTTAATGTGTATTTTGATTATATATTTCATACAAATTTACGTTATAATATGTGTATTTGTGTATATATTTTCTTTTAAATTTACATTATTTTATATGTATTTTGTATATGTATTTCAATACAAATTAACCTAATTTTATGTGTATTTTGTATATTTCTTTTCATACAAATTTAAATTATTTTTGTGTATTTTTTTATATAGTTTTATACAAATTTTGGTTATTTTATGTACGCATTAACATTATTTAATGTGTGTTTTGTATATATATTTTTATCGAAAGTTACTTTATTTTACGTTCATTTTTGGACATATATTTTTATGGAAATTAGCGTTATTTTATATGTATTTGTATATGTTTTCTCATACAAATTTACATTATTTTATTGATATTATGTTTATTTAGTTGATACGAATTACATGATTATATGTGTATTTTGTACATATTTTTTTATACGTATTTACATTACTTAATGTGTATTTTGTATATATATTTTTAAACAAATTTACGTTGTTATATGTATTTTTATAAATATTTTGATACAAATTTACATTATTTTATGTATTTTCTATATACATTTAAATTCAAATTTAGTTTATTTTATCTGTATTTTGTATATCTATTTTCATACGAATTTAATAACTTCTGTGTATTTTTGTATATAGTTTTATACAAATTTACGCTATTTTATGTGTATTTTGTATATTTATAATTATACAAATACACATTCCTTTATGGTATTTTTTTTTATACGAATTTACATTATTTTATGTGTATTTTGTATACATTTTCTTATACGTATTTACTTCATTTTATGTGTATTTTGTATATATATTTTTATACAAATCTACGTTATTTTATGTGTATTCGTATATATATTTTGAAACAAATTTACATTGTTTTATATGTATTTTGCATATCAATTTCAATACAGATTTACCTTATTGTATGTGTATTTTGTATATTTATTTTAATACAAATACACATTCTTTTATTGATATTTTAATTATTTAATCTGACACGAATTTACATTATTTAATGTGTATTTTGTATATATATTTTTATACGTATTTACAACATTTCAAATGTATTTTGTATATATATTTCTATAGAAATCTTCGTTATTTTATGTGTATTCGTATATATATTTTGAAACAAATCTACATTATTTTATGTGTATTTTGTATATATATTTCATTATAAATTTGCCTTATTTTAAGTTTATTTTTTTATTTATTTTCATTCAAATTCAAATCATTTTATGTGTATATATTTATTTGTATTTACGTTATTTTATGTGTATTTTCTATATATATTTTCATTCAAAATTATATTATTTTATCGGTATTTTGTTCATTTATTTCGATACGAATTTAGATTATTACATGTGTATTTTCTATACATATACATATAGAGTAAATTTCTATGAAAATATATATTCAAAATACATATAAAATTATGTAAATAAGTATTAAAATATATATATCAAATACACCTCAAAAAAATGAAAATTCGTATCAAAATAAATAAATAAAATTCCGATAAAAGAACGTAAATTCGAATTAAAATAAATAAACAAAATACCAATTAAAGAATGTAATAAAATATATGTACAAAATACACTTAAAATAATGTAAATTTATATGAAAATATATATACAAATACACATAAAAAACCATAAATTTGTTTAAAAATATATATTAAAAATAAATATTAAATAATGGAAAAGCGTATAAAAATATATATACAAAGTACATATAAAATAATGTAAATTCGTATCAATATAAATCAACAAAACACCAATAAAATAATATATATATTTGAATGAAAATAAATGTACAAAATACACATAACATAACTAAAATTTGTATTAAAATATATACAAAAATACATAGAAATAATTTGAGTTTGTATGAAAATAGATATACAAAATACACATAAAACTAGGTAAATTTCTTTTGAAATGTATATACAAAATACCCATAAAATATTGTAAATTTGTGTCAAAATATATAAGCAAATACACATAAAATAACGTAAATTTGTATGAAAAATATATACAAAATACACATAGAATAATGTCAATTCCTATCAAAATGAATGAGCAGAATATCAATAAAATAATGTAAATTTGTATGAAAATAAAAATACAGATACAAAAATACACATTGAATAATTAAATTTGTATTAAAATTAATATACAAAATGCGTATATAATAAGGTAAATTTGTATAAAAAAAATATTCAACATACACGTTTACTCATACAAATTTATACTATTTTATTGGTATTTTGTTTATTTATTTTGATACGAATTACATGATTATATGTGTATTTTGTACATATTTTTTTATACGTATTTACATTATTTAATGTGTATTTTGTTTATATATTTTCATACAAATTTACGTTATTATATGTGTATTTGTATAAATATTTTGATACAAATTTACTTTATTTCATGTATTTTGTATATATTACAATTCAAATTTAGCTTATTTCGTGTGTATTTTGTATATATTTTCATACAAATTTAATTACTTCTGTGTATTTTTGTATATAGTTTTATATATATTTACGTTATTTTATGTGTATTTTGTATATTTATATTCATACAAATACACATTCTTTTATTGGTATTTTGTTTATTTATTTTGATACGAATTTACATTATTTTATGATATATATTTTATCCAAATTTACATTATTTTTTGTGTATTTGTTTATATATTTTCATACATATTTACATTATTTTATGTGTTTTTTGTATATATATTTTTCTACGTATTTAAATTATTTTATGTGCATTTTGTATATACATTTTCATAAAAAAAATTACGTTATTTTATTGTGTGTATAAGTATATATTTTGATACAAATTTTATACAAATTCATGTTATTTAATGTGTATTTGTATATATATTTTCATATAAATTTACATTATTTTATGTGTATTTTTTCATATATTTTATTACAAATTTACCTTATTTTATGTTTATTTTGTATATTTATTTCATTCAATTTTAAATTATTTTATGTGTATATTTGTATTTGTATTTAGGTTATTTTATGTGTATTTTGTATATATATTTTCATCCAAAATTACAATATTTTATTGGTATTTCTTAATTTAATTCGATACGAATTTAGATTATTTCATAGGTATTTTGTATACATATTTTTATACTCATTTACATTATCTAATGTGTGTTTTGTATATATATTTTTATGCAAATTTATTTAATGCTCATTTCTGTACATATATTTTTATAGAAATTTGCGTTATTTTATGTATATAGTTTTTTATAAATTTACGTTATTTTATGTGCATTTTGTATATTTATATTTATACAAATACACATTCTTTTATTGGTATATTGTTTATTTACATTTATACGAATTTACATTATTTTATGTGTATTTTGTATACATTTTTTTATACGTAGTTACTTAATTTTATGTGTATTTTGTATATGTATTTTTATAGATATCTACGTTATTTTATGTGTATTCGTATATATATTTTGAATCAAATTTACATTATTTTATATGTATTTTGCATATCTATTTCAATACAAATTTACCTATTTGTATGTGCATTTTCTATATTTATTTTAATACAAGTTCAAATATTTTATGTGTATTTTGGTATCAATAATTTTAAAAAAATGCGTTATTTTATAGGTATTTTGCATCTTAATTTTCATTTTATATGTACTTTATATATATATATTTTTATACGCTTTTACATTATTTAATATTTATTTTGAATATATATTCATGGTATTTTATGAATATATGAATATATATTCATGGTATTTTATGTGTATTTGTATATATATTTTCATATAAATTTACATTATTTTATGTGTATTTTGTACATATATTTTATTACAAATCTACCTTATTTTATGTTTATTTTGTATGTGTATTTAGTATATTTATATTTATCCAAATACACATTCTTTTATTGGTATTTTGTTTATTTATTTTAATTCGAATTTACATTATTTTATGTGTATTTTGTATACATTTTTTTATACGTATTTACTCAATTTTATGTGTATTTTGTATATATATATTTATAGAAATCTACGTTTTTTTATTTTTATTCGTATATATATTTTGAAACAAATTTACATTGTTTTATATGTATTTTTTCATATCTCTTTCAATACAAATTTACCTTATTGTATATGCATTTTGTATATTTATTTCAATACAAATTTAAATATATTATGTGTATTTTGGTATATATATTTTTATAAGAAATGCGCTATTTTATGGGAATTTTGCATCTTTAATTTCATACAAATTTACATTATTTTTGTAATATTCGGTGTATTTATTTTGATACGATTTTATATTATTCTATTTGTTTTTTGTATATACTTTTTTATACATATTTACATTATTTAATGTGTAGCTTGCATATATATTTTATACAAATTTATTATCTATTATCTATTTTCATACAAATACACATTCTTTTCATGATATTTTGTTTATTTATTTTGTCACGAATTTACATTATTTGATATGTATTTTGTATATATATTTTTATACGTATTTACATAATTTCATGTTTTTTGTATATATATTTCTATAGAAATCTACTTTATTTTATGTGTATTCGTATATATATTTTGAAACAAATTTACATTGTTTTATATGTATTTTTGAATATCTCTTTCAATACAAATTTACCTTACTGTATATGCATTTTGTATATTTATTTCAATACAAATTTAAATATTTTATGTGTATTTTGGTATATATATTTTTATAAAAAATACGATAATTTTGGGGAATTTTGCATCTTTATTTTTATACAAATTTACATTATTTTATTGATATTCTGTGTATTTATTTTGATACGATTTTACATTATTCTATTTGTTTTTTGTATATATTTTTTTATACACATTTACATTATTTAATGTGCATCTTGCATATATATTTTATACAAATTTACGTTATTTTAAGTGTATTTGTTTATATATTTTCATTCAAATTTACATTATTTGATGTGTATTTTGTATATGTATTTCCATACAAATTTACCTATTTTTATGTGCATTTTGTATATTTCTTTTCAAACAAATTTAAATTATTTTTGTGTATTTTTGTATATAGTTTTATACAAATTTACGTTATTTTATGTACGCATTTACATTATTTAGTGTGTGTTTTGTATATATATTTTTATGCTAATTTACTTTATTTTATGTGCATTTTTGTACATATATTTATATAGAAATTTGCGTTATTTGTATATTTTTTCTCACACAAATTTACATTATTTTATTGCTATTTTGTTTATTTATTTTGATACGAATTACATGATTATATGTGAATTTTGTACATATTTTTTATACGTATTTACATTACTTAATGTGTATTTTGTTTATATATTTTTAAACAAATCCACGTTATTATATGAATTTGTATAAATATTTTGATACAGATTTACATTATTTTATGTATTTTGTATGTACATTTCAATTCAAATTTAGCTTATTTTAGCTGTATTTTGTATATATATTTTCAAACAAATTTAATAACTTCTGTGTATTTTTGTATATAGTTTTATACAAATTTACGATATTTTATGTGTATTTTGTATATTTATATCTATACAAATACACTTTCTTTTACTGGTATTTTGTTTATTTATTTTGATACGATTTTTATGTGTATTTTGAATTCATTTTCTTATACGTATTTACTTCATTTTAAGTGTATTTTGTATATATTTTTATAGAAATCAACGTTATTTGATGTGTATTCGTATATATATTTTGAAACAAATTTACATTGTTTTATGTGTATTTTGCATATCTATTTCAATACAAATTTACCTTACAGTATGTGCATTTTTTAAATTTATTTTAATACAAATTTTAATATTTTATGTGTATTTTGGTATTTATATTTTTATAAAAAATGCGTTATTTTATGGCTATTTTGCATCTTTATTTTCAAACAAATTTACATTATTTAATAATATTCTGTGTATTTATTTTGATACGATTTTACATTATTCTATTTGTGTTTTGTATATATTTTTTTATACATACTTACACTATTTAATTAGTATTTTGTATATATATCTGATACAAATTTACGTTATTTTAAGTGTATATGTTTATATATTTTCATTCAAACTTCCATTATTTTATGTGTCTTTTGTATATGTATTTCAATACAAATTTACCTAATTTTATGTGTATTTTGTATATTTATTTTTATACAAATTTAAATTATTTTTGTGTATTTTTGTATATAGTTTTATACAAACTTAGGTTCTTTTATGAGTATTTTGTATATCTATTTTCATACAAATACACATTCTTTTATTGATATTTTGTTTATTTATTTTGACGAGAATTTAAATTATTTAATGTGTATTTTGTATATATATTTTTATACGTATTTACATCATTTCATGTGTATTTTGTATATATATTTCTATAGAAATCTACGTTATATTATGTGTATTCGTATATAGATTTTTAAACAAATTTAAACTTTTATGTGTATTTTGCATATTTTTTCAATACAAATTTACCTTATTGTATATGCATTTTGTATATTAATTTTAATACAAATTTAATTATTCTATGTGTATTTTTGTATATGTATTTTTATAAAAATATGCTTTATTTTATGGGTATTTTGCATCTTTATTTTCATACAAATTTACGTTATTTTATTGATATTCTGCTCATTCATTTTGATACGATTTGACATTATTCTATGTGTATTTTGTAAATATTTTTCATACAAATTGACGTTATTTTATGTATATTTGTTTATATATTTTAACACAAATTTACAATATTTTATGGGTATTTTGTATGTATATTTCAAAAGAAATTTACCTAGTTTTATATGTATTTTGAATATCTATTTTCATACAAACTCAAATTATTTTTATGTATTTTTGTATATATTTCAATACAAATTTTAGTTATGTTATGTGTATTTTGTAAATCTATTTTCATTCAAATATATATTATTTTATTGGTATTTTGTTGATTTATATTAATACGAATTTACATTATTTTATATGTACTTTTTATATATATTTTTATACGCATTTACACTATTTAATATTTATTTTGAATATATAATTTTATACAAATTCATGGTATTTTATGTGTATTTGTATATATATTTTCATATAAATTTACATTATTGTATGTGTATTTTGTACATATATTTTATTACAACTTTACCTTATTTTATGTTTATTTTGTATGTGTATTTTGTACATTTATATTTATACACGTTTACTCATACAAATTTATATTATTTTATTGGTATTTTGTTTATTTATTTTGATACGAATTACATGATTATCCCTAGAACGCTAACCATGGGTATGAGGTACCCGAAGCGAATGACGTCATTGCCATTGTGTATGGTTCCGGTGCTCTGAGGGTACCCACCTCCTCAGTAGCTTCATGTGCCCGCTTGACAGTGTAGGGGAAGGTCACGTTGTCTCGCTCTCTCTGCTCACCTTTGTTGTAGGCCTACATTCGGGTGCGGCATACCCATGGTTGGTGATACAGGGTGTTGTACATGTCCCTAGGATATTGTTTACGTACTTTTTTAGTGATCACCTGTGCAGTGGATCACAGGACCTGGGAGGCCATACAAGAAGTTTGGAAGCCATCGGATGATAATTTTTTTTATGATTTTTTTTTTTTTTGAAATTTTTGAACATTTTTCCTATTTTAGTAACATTTTCCAGTACCTGATTTTCATACCAAAACAATACGTTTTTCAGTTCTTCTTAATGTTAAGTCAAGATACAAAGTTTGAAGTCCCTTCATGTAACTTTATTCCATTAAAACTTTACATTTAATTTTATTTATTTTTTTTTCAAAATCGGGTATGATGTACCCATGGTTAGTAGTGGTGTGACTTTTTCTAAGGTTAGTGTTCTAGGGTTATATGTGTATTTTGTACACATTTTTTTATACGTATTTACATTATTTAATGTGTATTTTGTTTATATATTTTCATACAAATTTACGTTATTATATGTGTATTTGAATAAATATTTTGATACCAATTTACTTTATTTCATATATTTTGTATATATATTTCAATTCAAATTTAGCTTATTTTGTGTGTTTTGTATATATTTTCATACAAATTTAATTACTTCTGTGTATTTTTGTATATAGTTTTATATAAATTTACGTTATTTTATGTGTATTTTGTATATTTATATTTATACAAATACACATTCTTTTATTGGTATTTTGTTTATTTATTTTGATACGAATTTACATTATTTTATGTTTATTTTGTATACATTTTTTATACGTATTTACTTCATTTTATGTGTATTTCGTATATATATTTTTATAGAAATCTACGTTATTTTATGTGTATTCGTATACATATTTTGAAAAAAATTTACATTGCTTTATATGTATTTTGCATATCAATTTCAATGCAAATTTACCTTATTGTACATATAAAACAATGTAAATTTGTTTAAAAATATATGTACGAATACACATAAAATAACGTAGATTTCTATAAAAATATATATACAAAATACACATAAAATTAAGTAAATACGTATAAAAAAATGTAAACAAAATACACATAAAATAATGTAAACTCGAAACAAAATAAATAAACAAAATACCAATAAAAGAATGTGTATTTGTATAAATATAAATGTACAAAATACACATACAAAATAAACATAAAATAAAGTAAATTTGTAATGAAATATATGTACAAAATACACATAAAATAATGTAAATTTATATGAAAATATATATACAAATACACATAAAATACCATGAATTTGTATAATATTATATACTCAAAATAAATATTAAATAATGTAAATGCGTATAAAAATATATATACAAAGTACATATAAAATAATGTAAATTCGTATTAATATAAATCAACAAAATACCAATAAAATAATATATATTTGAATGAAAATAGATTTACAAAATGCACATAACCTAACTAAAATTTGTATTGAAATATATACAAAAATACATAAAAATAATTTGAGTTTGAATGAAAATAGATATTCAAAATACACATTAAACTAGGTAAATTTCTTTTGAAATATATATACAAAATACCCATAAAATATTGTAAATTTGTGTCAAAATATATAAACAAATACACATAAAATAACGTAAATTTGTATGAAAAATATATACAAAACACACATAGAATAATGTCAAATCGTATCAAAATGAATGAGCAGAATATCAATAAAATAACGTAAATTTGTATGAAAATAAAGATGCAAAATACCCATAAAATAAAGCATATTTAAAAAAAAATACATATAGAAAAATACACATAGAATAATTAAATTTGTATTAAAATTAATATACAAAATGCATATACAATAAATTTAAATTTGATTATATTAAATGAAACAAATATACAAAATAAACATAAAATAAGGTAAATTTGTAATAAAATATATGTAAGAATACACATAAAATAATATAAATTTGTATGAAAATATATATACAAATACACATAAAATAACATGAATTTGTATAAAATTTGTTTCAAAATATATACGAATACACACAATAAAATAACGTAAATTTTTATGAAAATGTATATATAAAATACACATAAAATAATATAAATACGTAGAAAAATATATATACAAAATACACATAAAATAATGTATATTTGTAGGAAAATATATATACAAAAAACAAATAAAATAACTAAAATTTGCATAAAAATATATACAAAAAAACACAAAAATAATTAAAATTTGTTTGAAAATAGATATGCAAAATACACATAAAGATAGGCAAATTTGTATTGTAATACATATACAAAACTCACATAAAATAATGTAAATTTGTATGAAAATATATAAACAAATACATATAAAATAACGTAAATTTGGATAAAATATATATACAAAATATACATTAAATATTTTAAATATGTATAAAAATATATTATATTATAAATATTTTTATTGATATTTGCGTTATTTATGTGTATTTCGTATATGTTTTCTCATAGAAATTTACATTATTTTATTGGTATTTTGTCTATTTATTTTGATACGAATTACATGATTATTTATGTATTTTGTAATTTTTTTTATACGTATTTACATTATATAATGTGTATTTTGTTTATATATTTTTATACAAATTTACGTTATTATATGTGTATTTGTATAAGTATTTTGATACAAATTTACATTATTTTATGTATTTTGTATATATATTTCAACTCAAATTTAGCTTATTTTATGTGTATTTTGTATATCTATTTATTTTAATACAAAATCAAATATTTTATGTTTTTTTTATATTTTTATAAAAAATGCATTATTTTATGGGTATTTTGCATCTTAATTTTCATACAAATTTACATTATTTTATTAATATTTTCTGTATTTATTTTGATACGATTTTACATTATTTTATTTGTGTTTTATATTTATTTTTTTATACATATTTACATTATTTAATGTGTTTTTTGTATATATATTTGATACAAATTTACGTTATTTTAAGTCTATATGTTTATATATTTTCATTCAAATTTACATTATTTTATGTGTATTTTGTATATGTATTTCAATACAAATTTACCTAATCTTATATGTTTTTTGTATATTTATTTTCATACAAGTTTAGATTATTTTTTGTGTATTTTTGTATATAGTTTTATACAAATTTAGGTTATTTTATGTGTATTTTGTATATTTATTTTCATACAAATACACATTCTTTTCATGATATTTTGTATATTTATTTTGACACGAATTAACATTATTTAATGTGTATTTTGTATATATATTTTTATTCGTATTTACAATATTTCAAGTGTATTTTGTATATATATTTCAATAGAAATCTGCGTTATTTTATGTGTATTCGTATATATATTTTGAAACAAATTTACATTATTTTATGTGTATTTTGCATATTTTTTTTAATACAAATTTACCTTATTGTATGTTCATTTTGTATATTAATTTTAATACAAATTTGTTTAATCTATGTGTATTTTTGTATATGTATTTTTATAAAAATATGCCTTATTTTATGGGTATTTTGCATCTCTATTTTCATACAAATTTACATTATTTTATTGATATTCTGTGTATTTATTTTGATATGATTTTACATTATTCTATGTGTATTTTGTATATATATTTTATATAAAATGTATTTGTTTTCATTTCATACAAATCTACATTATTTTATTTGTTTTTTGTACATGTATTTAAATACAAATTTAACTAGTTTTATGTGTATTTTGTATATCTATTTTGTATGTATATTTTCATAGAAATTTACTCTATTTTATGAGTATTCGTATATATATTTTGATACAAATTTACATTATTAATGAATATTATGCATATGTATTTCAATACAAATTTACTTTATTGTACGTGCATTTTGTATATTTATTTTAATTCAAATTTAATTGTTTTATATGTATTTTTGTATATATATTTTTATGCAAATATGCGTTATTATATGGATATTTTGCATCTTTATTTTCATACAAATTTACATTATTTTATTGATATTCTCTTTATTTATTTTGATACGATTTAACAATATTCTAAGTGTTTTTTGTATATATTTTTTTATATATATATTTACATTATTTAATGTTAATTTTGTATATATTTTTTATCCAAATTTACATTATTTTATGTGTATTTGTTTATATATTTTCATACATATTTACACTATTTTATGTGTTTTTTGTATATATATTTTTCTACGTATTTAAATTATTTTATGCGTTATTTTATGTATATAGTTTTATATAAATTTACATTATTTTATGTGCATTTTGTATATTTATATTTATACAAATACTCATTCTTTTATTGGTATATTGTTTATTTACATTTATACGAATTTACATTATTTTATGTGTATTTTGTATACCTTTTTTTATACGTATTTACTTATTTTATGTGTATTTTGTATATGTATTTTTATAGAAATCTATACAAATTTTAGTTAAGTTATGTGTATTTTGTAAATCTATTTTTATTCAAATATATATTATTTTATTGGTATTTTGTTGATTTATCTTAATACGAATTTACATTATTTTATATGTACTTTGTATATATATTTTTATACGCATTTATATTATTTAATATTTATTTTGAATATATAATTTTATACAAATTCATGGTATTTTATGTGTATTTGTATATATATTTTCATATAAATTTACATTATTTTATGTGTATTTTGTACATATATTTCATTACAAATTTACCTTATTTTATGTTTATTTTGTATGTGTATTTTGTACATTTATATTTATACAAATACACATTCTTTTATTGGTATTTTGTTTATTTATTTTGTTTCGAATTTACATTATTTTATGTGTATTTTGTTTACATTTTTTTATACATATTTACTTAATTTTATGTGTTTTTTGTATATATATTTTTATAGAAATCTACGTTATTTTATGTGTATTCGTATATATATTTTGAAACAAATTTACATTGTTTTATATGTATTTTTGCATATCTCTTTCAATAGAAGTTTACCTTATTGTATGTCCATTTTGTATATTTATTTCAATACAAATTTAAATATTTTATGTGTATACATGTACAAAAAATACATAAAATAATGTAGATTTGTATGAAATGAAAACAAATACATTTTATATAAAATATATATACAAAATACACATAGAATAATGTAAAATCATATTAAAATAAATACACAGAATATCAATAAAATAATGTAAATTTGTATGAAAATAAAGATGCAAAATACCAATAAAATTTTATAAAAATACATTTACAAAAATACACATAGATTAATAAAATTTGTATTAAAATTAATATACAAAATGCACATACAATAAGGTAAATTTGTATTGAAAAACTATGCAAAATACACATAAAACAATGTAAATTTGTTTCAAAATATATATACGAATACACATAAAATAACGCAGATTTCTATAAAAATATATATACAAAATACACATTAAATAATGTTAATTCGTGTCAAAATAAATAAACAAAATATCATGAAAAGAATGTGTATTTGTATGAAAATAGATATACAAAATACACATAAAATAACCTAAATTTGTATAAAACTACAAACAAAAATACACAAAAAAAATTTAAACTTGTATGAAAATAAATATACAAAAAACATATAAAATTAGGTAAATTTGTATTGAAATACATATACAAAATACCCATAAAATAATGTAAATTTGAATGAAAATATATAAACATATAGACTTCAAATAACGTAAATTTGTATCAAATATATATACAAAAAACACAATAAATAATGTAAATATGTATAAAAAAATATATACAAAACACAAATAAGATAATGTAAAATCGTATCAAAATAAATGCAGAAAATATTAATAAAATAATGTAAATTTGTATGAAAATTAAGATGCAAAATACCCATAAAATAACGCATTTTTTATAAAAATATATATACGCAAAAACATAAAATATTTGATTTTGTATTAAAATAAATAGATATACAAAATACACATAAAATAAGCTAAATTAAATGAAAAATATATACAAAATACACATGGAATAATGTAAAATCGTATCAAAATAAATACACAGAATATCAATAAAATAATGTAATTTTGTATGAAAATAAAGATGCAAAATACCCATAAAATAAAGCATATTTATTTAAAAATACATATACAAAAATACACATAGAATAATTAAATTTGTATTAAAATTAATATACAAAATGCACGTACAATAAGGTAAATTTGTATTGAAAAAATATACAAAATGCACATTAAAGCGTAAATTTGTTTAAAAATCTATATACGAATACACATAAAATAACGTAGATTTCTATAGAAATATATATACAAACTACACATGAAATGATGTAAATACGTATAAAAATATATATATACAAAATACACATTAAATAATTTAAATTCTCGTCAAAATAAATAAACAAAATATCAATAAAAGAATGTGTATTTGTATGAAAATAGATATACAAAATACTCATAAAATATCCTAAGTTTGTATAAAACTATATACAAAATTACAAAAAAATAATTTAAATTTGTATGAAAATAAATATACAAAATACACATAAAATTAGGTAAATTTGTATTGAAATACATATACAAAATACACATAAATAAATGGAAATTTTAATGAAAATATATAAACATATACACTTAAAATAACGTAAATTTGTATCAAATATATATACAAAATACTAATTAAATAATGTAAATATGTATAAAAAAATATATACAAAACACAAATAGAATAATGTAAACTCGTATCAAAATAAATACACAGAATATTAATTAAATAATGTAAATTTGTATGAAAATAAAGATGCAAAATACCCATAAAATAACGCATTTTTTATAAAAATATATATACCAAAATACACATATAATATTAAAATTTGTATTAAAATAAATATAAAAAATGCACATACTGTAAGATAAATTTGTATTGAAATAGATATGCAAAATACAAATAAAAGAATGTAAATTTGTTTCAAAATATATATACGAATACACATAACATAACGTTGATTTCTATAAAAATATATACAAAATACACATAAAATGAAGTAAATAGGTATAAAAAAATGAATACAAAATACACAAAAAAATCGTATCAAAATAAATAAACAAAATACCAGTAAAATAATGTGTTTTTGTATAAATTAAAATATACAAAATACACATAAAATATCGTAAATTTGTATAAAACACTATACAAAAATACACAGAACAAATATACATTCTTTTATTGGTATTTTGTTTATTTATTTTGTTTCGAATTTATATTATTTTATGTGTATTTTGTTTACATTTTTTTATACGTATTTACCTAATTTTATGTGTATTTTGTTTACATTTTTTTATACGTATTTACCTAATTTTATGTGTATTTTGTATATATATTTTTATAGAAATCTACGTTATTTTATGTGTATTCGTATATATATTTTGAAACAAATTTACTTTTTTTTATATGTATTTTTGCATATGTCTTTCAACAGAAGTTTACTTTTTTGTATGTGCATTTTGTATATTTATTTCAATACAAATTTAAATATTTTATGTGTATTTTGGTATATATATTTTTTTAAGAAATGCGCTATTTGATGGGAATTTTGCATCTTTATTTTCATATAAATTTACATTATTTTATTAATATTCGGTGTATCTTTTTTATACGATTTTACATTATTCTATTTGTGTGTATACATATTTACATTATTTAATGTGTATCTTGCATATATATTACATACAAATTTATTATCTATTATTTATTTTCATACAAATACACATTCTTTTCATGATATTTTGTTTATTTATTTTGTCACGAATTTACATTACCTAATATGTATTTTATATATATATTTTTTATACGTATTTACATAATTTCATGTGTATTTTGTATATATATTTCAATAGAAATCTACGTTATTTTATGTGTATTCGTAAATATATTTTGAAACAAATTTACACTGTTTTATTTGTATTTTGCGTTTTTTTTCAATACAAATTTACCTTATTGTATGTGTGCATTTTGTATATTAATTTTAATACAAATTTAATTATTCTATGTGTATTTTTGTAAATGTATTTATAAAAAAAAAATGTTTTATCTTATGGGTATTTTGCATCTTTATTTTCATACAAATTTAAATTATTTTATTGATATTCTGTGTACCTATTTTGATACGATTTTACATTATTCTATGTATAACAAAAATAAATACAGAATACACAAAAATAGATATGCAAAATACATATAAAGAATGTAAATTTGTTTCAAAATATATATACGAATACACATGAAATAAGGTAGATTTCTCTAAAAATATATATACAAAATACACATAAAATTAAGTATATACGATTAAAAAATGTATACAAAATACACATAAAATAATGAAAATTAGTATCAAAATAAATAAACAAAATACCAATAAAAGAATGTGTATTTGTATAAATATATATACGATATACGAATTTACATTATTTTATGTGTATTTTTAATACATTTTTTATACTTCTTTACTTAATTTTATGTGTATTTTGTATATATATTTTTATAGAAATCTTCGTTATTTTATGTGTATTCGTATATATATTTTGAAACAAATTTACATTGTTTTATATGTATTTTGCATATCTATTTCAATACAAATTTACCTTATTGTATGTGTTTTTTGTATATTTATTTTAATACAAATTTAATTTTTTGATGTGTCTTTTGGTGTATATATTTTTATAAATAAAAAAAATCGTTATTTTATGGGTATTTTGCTTCTTTATTTTCATACAAATTTACATTATTTTATTAATATTCTGTTTATTTATTTTGATACGATTTTACATTATTCTATTTGTGTTTTGTACAAGTTTTTTTTATACAAATTTACGTTATTTTAAGTGTATTTGTTTATGTATTTTCATTCAAATTTACATTATTTTATGTGTATTTTGTGTACGTATTTGAATACAAATTTACCTAATTTTATATGTATTTTGTATATTTATTTCCATACAAATTTAAAATATTTTTGTGTATTTCTGTATATAGTTTGATACAAATTTAGGTTATTTTATGTGTATTTTGTATATCTATTTTCATACAAATACATATTCTTTTATTTATATTTTTTTTGTTTATTTTGACGCGAATTAACATTATTTAATGTGTATTTTGTATATATATTTTTAAACGAATTTATATCATTTCATGTGTATTTTGTATAGTTTTAAACAAATTTATATTATTTAATGTGTATTTTGTATATATATATTTATACAAATACACATCTTTTATTGGTATTTTGTTTATTTATTTTGATACTAATTTACATTATTTTATGTGTATTTTGTATACATTTTTTATACGTATTTACTTAATTTTATGTGAATTTTGTATATATATTTTTATAGAAATCTACCTTATTTCATGTGTATTCGTATATATATTTTGAAACAAATTTACAGTGTTTATATGTATTTTGCATATCTATTTTTGTGTATTCTGAATTTATTTTTGTTATACATAGAATAATGTAAGTCGTATCAAAATAGGTATACAGAATATCAATAAAATAATTTAAATTTGTAAGAAAATAAAGATGCAAAATACCTATTAGATAAAGCATATTTTTTTTTTTTAAATACATATACAAAAATACACATAGAATAATTAAATTTGTATTCAAATTAATATACAAAATGCACACATACAATAAGGTAAATTTGTATTGAAAAAAAAAAACGGAAAATACAAATAAAACAGTGTAAATTTTTTTCAAAATATATATACGAATACACATAAAATAACGTAGATTTCTATAGAAATATTTATACAAAATACACATGAAATTATGTAAATACGTATAAAAATATATATATAAAATACATATTAAGTAATGTAAATTCGTGACAAAATAAATAAACAAAATATCATGAAAAGAATGTGTATTTGTATGAAAATGAATAATAGATAATAAATTTGTATGTAATATATATGCAAGATACACATTAAATAATGTAAATATGTATAAAAAAATATATATACAAAAAACAAATAGAATAATGTAAAATCGTATCAAAATAAATACACCGAATATTAATAAAATAATGTAAATTTATGAAAATAAAGATGCAAAATTCCCATCAAATAGCGCATTTCTTATAAAAATATATATACCAAAATACACATAAAATATTTAAATTTGTATTGAAATAAATATACAAAATGCAAATACAATAAGATAAACTTCTGTTGAAAGAGATATGCAAAAATACATATAAAAAATTGTAAATTTGTTTCAAAATATATATACGAATACACATAAAATAACGTAGATTTCTCTAAAAATATATATACAAAATACACATAAAATTAGGTAAATACGTATAAAAAAATGTAAACAAAATACACATAAAATAATATAAATTCGAAACAAAATAAATAAACAAAATACCAATAAAAGAATGTGTATTTGTTCTGTGTATTTTTGTATATAGTTTTATACAAATTTATGATATTTTATGTGTATTTTGTATATTTATATTTATACAAATACGAATTCTTTTACTGGTATTTTGTTTATTTATTTTGATACGATTTTTATGTGTATTTTTTATTAATTTTTTAATACGTATTTACTTTATTTTATGTGTATTTTGTATATATTTTTATAGAAATCAACGTTATTTTATGTGTATTCGTATATATATTTTGAAACAAATTTACATTGTTTTATATGTATTTTGCATATCTATTTCAATACAAATTTACCTTACAGTATGTGCATTTTTTATATTTATTTTAATACTAATTTTGATATTTTATGTGTATTTTGGTATATATATTTTTATAAAAAATGCGTTATTTTATGGCTATTTTGCATCTTTATTTTCATACAAATTTACCTTATTTAATTAATATTCTGTGTATTTATTTTGATACGATTTTACATTATTCTATTTGTGTTTTGTATATATTTTTTTTATACATATTTACATTATTTAATTAGTATTTTGTATATATATTTGATACAAATTTACGTTATTTTAAGTGTATATGTTTATATATTTTCATTCAAATATCCATTATTTTATGTGTATTTTGTATATGTATTTCAAAAAAATTTACCTAATTTTATGTGTATTTTGTATATTTATTTTATACAAATTTTAATTATTTTTGTGTATTTTTGTATATAGTTTTATACAAACTTAGGTTATTTTATGAGCATTTTGTATATCTATTTTCATACAAATACACATTCTTTTATTGATATTTTGTTTATTTATTTTGACGAGAATTTAAATTATTTAATGTGTATTTTGTATATATATATTTTTATACGTATTTACATCATTTCATGTGTATTTTGTATATATATTTCTATAGAAATCTACGTTATTTTATGTGTATTCGTATATAGATTTTTAAACATATTTACGCTTTAATGTTCATTTTGTATATTTTTTCAATACAAATTTACGTTATTGTACGTGCATTTTGTATATTAATTTTAATACAAATTTAATCATTCTATGTGTATTTTTGTATATGTATTTTTAAAAAAATATGCTTTATTTTATGGGTATTTTGCATCTTTGTTTTCATACAAAATTACATTATTTTATTGATATTCTGTGTATTTATTTTGATACGATTTTACATTATTCTATGTGTATTTTGTATATATTTTTCATTTAATTTAGCTTATTTTATGTGTATTTTGTATATCTATTTATTTTAATACAAAATCAAATATTTTATGTTTTTTCGTATATATATTTTTATAAAAAATGCGTTATTTTATGGGTATTTTGCATCTCAATTTTCATACAAATTTACATTATTTTATTAATATTTTCTGTATTTATTTTGATACGATTTTACATTATTTTATTTGTGTTTGTATATATTTTTTTGTACATATTTACATTATTTAATGTTTTTTTGTATATATAATTGATACAAATTTACGTTATTTTAAGTCTATATGTTTATATATTTTCATTCAAATTTATATTATTTTATGTGTATTTTGTATATGTATTTCAATACAAATTTACCTTATTATATATGTTTTTTGTATAATTATTTTCATACAAGTTTAAATTATTTTTGTGTATTTTTGTTTATAGTTTTATACAAATTTAGGTTATTTAATGTGTATTTTGTATATCTATTTTCATACAAATACACATTCTTTTCATGATATTTTGTTTGTTTATTTTGACACGAATTAACATTATTTAATGTGTATGTATTTCCAAAAAAATTTACCTAGTTTTATGTGTATTTTGTATATCTATTTTCATACAAACACAAATGATTTTTAAGTATTTTTGTATATATTTTAATACAAATTTTAGTTATGTTATGTGTATTTTGTAAATTTATTTTCACTCAAATATATATTATTTTATTGGTGTTTTGTTGATTTATATTGATACGAATATACATTATTTTATATATTCTTTGTATATATATTTTTATACGCATTTACATTATTTAATATTTATTTTGAATATATATTTTTATACAAACTCATGGTATTTTATGTGTATTTGTATATATATTTTCATATAAATTTACATTATTTTATGTGTATTTTGTACATATATTTTATTACAAATTTACCTTATTTTATGTTTATTTTGTATGTGTATTTTGTATATTTATATTGATCCAAATACACATTCTTTTATTGGTATTTTGTTTATTTATTTTAATTCGAATTTTCATTATTTTATGTTTATTTTGTATACATTTTTTTATACGTATTTACTTAACTTTATGTGTATTTTGTATATATATTTTTACAGAAATCTACGTTATTTTATGTGTATTCGTATATATATTTTGAAATAAATTTACATTGCTTTATATGTATTTTTGCATATCTCTTTCAATACAAATTTAACTTACTGTATGTGCATTTTGTATATGTATTTCAATACAAATTTGAATTTTTATGTGTATTTAGGTATATATATTTTTAAAAGAAATGCGCTATTTTATGGGAATTTTGCATCTTTATTATCATAAAAATTTACATTATTTTATTAATATTCGGTGTATTTATTTTGATACGATTTTATATTATTCTATTTGTTTTTTGTATATACTTTTTTTATACATATTTACATTATTTAATGTGTATCTTGCATATATATTTTATACAAATTTATTATCTATTATCTATTTTCATACAAATACACATTCTTTTCATGATATTTTGTTTATTTATTTTGACACGAATTTACATTATTTAATATGTATTTTGTATATATATTTTTTTATACGTATTTACATAATTTCATATGTATTTTGTATATATATTTCTATAGAAATCTACGTTATTTTATGTGTATTCGTATATATATTTTGAAACAAATTTACATTGTTTTATATGTATTTTTGAATATCTCTTTCAATACAAATTTACCTTACTGTATATGCATTTTGTATATTTATTTCATTCAAATTTACATTATTTGATGTGTATTTTGTATATGTATTTCAATACAAATTGACCTAATTCTATGTTTTTTTTGTATATTTCTTTTCATACAAATTTAAATTATTTATGTATATTTTTGTATATAGTTTTATACAAATTTAGGTTATTTTATGTACGCATTTACATTATTTAATGTGTGTTTTGTATATATATATTTTTATGCAAGTTTACTTTATTTTATGTGCATTTTTGTACATATATTTTTATAGAAATTTTCGTTATTTGTATATGTTTTCTCATACAAATTTACATTATTTTTTTGCTATTTTGTTTATTTATTTTGATACGAACTACATGATTATATGTGTATTTTGAACATATTTTTTGCATCTTTATTTTCATACAAATTTACATTATTTTATTAACATTCTGTGTATTTATTTTTGATACGATTTTACATAATTCTATTTGTGTTTTGTATATATTTTTCTATACATATTTACATTATTTAATGTGTATTTTATATATATATTTGATACAAATTTACGTTATTTTAAGTGTATATGTTTATATTTTTATTCAAATTTACATTATTTTATGTGTATTTTGTATATGTACTTCAATACAAATTTACCTAATTTTATGTGTATTTTGTATATTTCTTTTCATACAAATTTAAAGTATTTTTGTGTATTTTTGTATATAGTTTTATACAAATTTAGGTTATTTTATGTACGCATTTACATTATTTAATGTGTGTTTTGTACATATATTTTTATGCAAATTTACTTTATTTTACGTGCATTTTTGTACATATATTTTTTAAAAAAATATATATGTATTTGTATATGTTTTTTCATACAAATTTACATTATTTTATTGCTATTTTGTTTATTTAGCTTGATACGAATTACATGATTATATGTGTACATATTTTTTATACGTATTTACATAACTTAATGTGTATTTTGTTTATATATTTTTAAACAAATTGACGTTATTATATGTATTTTTATAAATATTTTTATACAAATTTACATTATTTTATGTATTTTGTATATAAATTTCAATTCAAATTTAGCTTATTTTATCTGTATTTTGTATAAATATTTTCTTACGAATTTAATTACTTCTGTGTATTTTTGTATATAGTTTTATACAAATTTACATTATTTTATGTGCATTTTGTATATTTATATTTATACAAATACACATTCTTTTATTGGTATTTTGTTTATTTATTTTGATACGAATTTACATTTTTTTATGTGTATTTTGTATACATTTTCTTATACTTTTTAACTTCATTTTATGTGTATTTTGTATATATATTTTTATAGAAATCTACGTTATTTTATGTGTATTCTCATATATATTTTGAAAGAAATTTACATTGTTTTATATGTATTTTGCATATCTATTTCAATACAAATTTACCTTATTGTATGTGCATTTTGTATATTTATTGTAATACAAATTTAAATATTTTATGTTTATTTTGGTATATATATTTTTATAAAAAATGCGTTATTTAATGGGTATTTTGCATCTTTATTTTCATACAAATTTACATTGTTTTATTAATATTCTGTGTATTTATTTTGATACGATTTTATATTATTCTATTTGTGTTTTGTATATATATTTTTTTACATATTTTCATTATTTAATGTGTATTTTGTATATTTTAAAACAAATTTACGTTATTTTATGCGCATTTGTTAAAATATTTTGATACAAATTTATATTATTTTATGTATTTTGTATATATATTTCAATGCAAACTTAGTTTATTTTATTTATATTTTATATATCTATTTTCATTCGTATCAAAATAAATAAACAAAATAGCAATAAAAAATAAAAATTTGTATGAGAAAACATATACAAACACACATAAAATAACGCAAATTTCTAAAAAAATATATGTACAAAAATGCACATAAAATAAAGTAAATTTGCATAAAAAATATATACAAAACACACATTAAATAATGTAAATGCGTACATCAAATAGCCTAAATTTGTATAAAACTATATACAAAAATACATAAAAATAATTAAAACTTGTAAGAAAAGAAATATACAAAATACACATAAAATTATTTAAATTTGTATTGAAATACATATACAAAATACACATAAAATAATTTAAATTTGAATGAAAATATATAATCAAATACACTTAAAATAACGTAAATTTGTATAAAATATATATGCAAGATACACATTAAATAATGTAAATGTGTATAAAGAAATATATACAAAAAAGAAAGAGAATAATGTAAAATCGTATAAAAATAAATACACAGAATATCAATAAAATAATGTAAATTTGTATGAAAAGAAAGATGCAAAATTCCTATAAAATAGCGCATTTTTTATAATAATATATATACTAAAATACACATTAAAAATTTAAATTTGTATTGAAATAAATATACAAAATGCATATACAGTAAGGTAAATTTGTATTGAAAGAGATATTCATAAATACATATAAAACAATGTAAATTTGTTTCAAAATATATATACGAATACACATAAAATAACGTAGATTTCTATAGAAATATATATACAAAATACACATGAAATTATGTAAATACGTTTAAAAATATATATACAAAATACATATTAAGTAAAGTAAATTCGTGTCAAAATAAATAAACAAAATATCATGAAAAGAATGTGTATTTGTGTGAAAATAAATAATAGATAATAAATTTGTATTAAATATATATGCAAGATACACATTAAATAAAGTAAATATGTATAAAAAAATATATACAAAAAACAAATAGAATAAAGTAAAATCGTATCAAAATAAATACCCCGAATATAAAATAATGTAAATTTGTTTCAAAATATATATACGAATACACATACAATAACGTAAATTTCTATAAAAATATATATACAAAATACACATAAAATTAAGTAAATACGTATAAAAAAATGTATACAAAATACACATAAAATAATGTAAACTCGAATGAAAATAAATAAACAAAATACCAATAATAGAATGTGTATTTGTATAAATATAAATATACAAAATACACATACAAAATAAACATAAAATAAGGTAAATTTGTAATGATATATGTCTACAAAATACACATATAATAATGTAAATTTATATGAAAATATATATACAAATACACATAAAATACCATGAATTTGTATAAAAATATATATTCAAAATAAATATTAAATAATGTAAATGCGTATAAAAATATATATACAAAGTACATATAAAATAATGTAAATTCGTATCAATATAAATCAACAAAACACCAATAAAATAATGTATATTTGAATGAAAATAGATTTACAAAATACACATAACATTACTAAAATTTATATTAAAATATATACGAAAATACATAGAAATAATTTGAGTTTGTATGAAAATAGATATACAAAATTCGCATGATACTAGGTAAATTTCTTTTGAAATATATATACAAAATACCCTTAAAATATTGTAAATTTGTGTCAAAATATATAGACAAATACACATAAAATAACGTAAATTTGTATGAAAATAATATACAAAATACACATAGAATAATGTCAAATCGTATCGATATGAATGAGCAGATTATCAATAAAATAGGAATATATATACAAAATACACATGAAATTATGTAAATACGTATAAAAATATATATACAAAATTCACATTAAATAATGAAAATTCGCGTCAAAATAAATAAACAAAATATCAATAAAAGAATGTGTATTTGTATGAAAATAGATATACAAAATACACATAAGATAACCTAAATTTTATAAAACTATATACAAAAATACATAAAAATAAATTAAAATTGTATGAAAATAAATATACAAAATACACATAAAATTAAGTAAATTTGTATTTAAATACATACACAAAATACACATAAAAAAATGTAAATTTGAATGAAAATTTCATAAACAAATACAATTAAAATAACGTAAATTTGTATAAAAAAATATATACAAAAGACAAATAGAATAATGTAAAATCGTATCAAAATAAATACACAGAATATTAATAAAATAATGTACATTTGTATGAAAATAAAGAAGCAAAATAGCAATAAAATAACGCATTTTTTTATAAAAATATATATACCAAAATACACAAAAAAATTAATTTGTAATAAAATAAATATACAAAATACACATACAATAAGGTAAATTTGTATTGAAATAGATATGCAAAATTCATATCAAACATTGTAAATTTGTTTCAAAATATATATACGAATACACATAAAATAACGTAGATTTCTATAAAATTATATATACAAAATACACATAAAATGAAGTGAATTCGTATAAAAAAATGTATACAAAATACACATAAAATAATGTAAAATCGTATCAAAATAAATAAACAAAATACCAATAAAAGAATGTGTATATGTATAAATATAAATATCCAAAATACACATAAAATAACGTAAATTTATATAAAACTATATACATAAATACACAAAAGTAGTTAAATTTGTATGAAAATAGATATACAAAATACACATAAAATAAGCGAAGTTTGAATTGAAATATATATATACAAAATATATTCAATTAATGTACATTTGTATCAAAATATTTATACAAATACATATATAATAACGTAAATTTGTATAAAAAGACATAAACAAAATACACATTAAATAATGTAAATACGTATAAAAAAATATGTACAAAATACACATATAATCATGTAATTCGTATCAAAATAAATAAACAAAATACCAATAATATAATGTAAATTTGTATGAGAAAACATATACAAAATACACATAAAATAACGCTAATTTCTTTAAAAATATATGTACAAAAATGCACATAAAATAAGGTAAATTTGCATAAAAATATATATACAAAACACACTTTAAATAATGTAAATGCGTATAAAAACATGTATACAAAATACCTTTGAAATAATCTAAATTCGTATCGAATTAAATTAACAAAATACCAATAAAATAAAGTAATTTTTGATGAATATATATATATATATATATATATATATATATATATATATATATATATATATATATATATATATATATATATATATATATATATATATATATATATATATATATATATATATATATATATATATAAAAAACACATAAAATAACCTAAATACAAATACAAATATACACATAAAATAATTTAAAATTTCATGAAATGAGTATATAAAATAAACATAAAATAAAGTAAATTTGTAATGAAATATATGTAAAAATACACATAAAATAATATAAATTTTTATGAAAATATATATTCAAATACAAATAAAATAATATTAATTTGTATAAAATTTGTATCAAAATATATATGAATATACACAATAAAATAACGTAAATTTTTATGAAAATATATATACAAAATACATATAAAATAATGTAAATACGTAGAAAAAAAATAAATAAAATATATATATATATATATATATATATATATATATATATATATATATATATATATATATATATATATATATATATATATATATATATATATATATATATATATATATATATATATATATATATATATATATATATATATATATATATATATATATATATATATATATAAAGTGATTTAAATTCGTTTCAAAATAAATCAACAAAATTCCAATAAAAGAATGTATATTTGCATGAAAATATATATAAAAAATACATATATAATTAGTTAAATTTGTAATTAAATACATGTACAAAATACACATAAAATAATGTAAATATGTATGAAATGAAAACAAAAACACATAAAGTAACGTATATTTGTATAAAATATATATACAAAATACACATAGAATAATGTAAAATCGTATCAAAATCAATACAGAGAATATCAATAAAATAATGTAAATTTGTATGAAAATAAAGATGCAAAATACCCATAAAATAAAACATATTTTTATAAAAATACATATACAAAAATACACATAGAATAATTAAATTTGTATTAAAATTAAAATACAAATTGCATATACAATTAGGTAAATTTGTATTGAAAAAATATGCAAAATACATATAAAACAGTGTAAATTTGTTTCAAAATCTATATACGAATACTCATAAATCAACGTAGATTTCTATAGAAATATATATACAAAATACACATCAAATGATGTAAACACGTATAAAAATATATAAATAAAATACACATTAAATAATGTAGATTCGCGTCAAAATAAATAAGCAAAATATCACTAAAAGAATGTGTATTTGAATGAAAATAGATATACAATATACACATAAAATCACCTAAATTTGTATAAAACTATATTCAAAAATACACAAAAATAATTTAAATTTGTATGAAAATAAATATACAAAATACACATAAAATAAGGAAAATTTGTATTGAAATACATTTACAAAATACACATCAAATAATGTAAATTTGAATGAAAATATATAAACAAATACACTTAAATTAACGTAAATTTGTATAAAATATATATACAAAATACACATTAAATAATGTAAATATATATACGAAAATATATACAAAACACAAATAGAATAATGTAAAATCGTATCAAAATAAATACACAGAATATTAATAAAATCATGTAAATTTGTATGAAAATTAGGATGCAAAATACCCACAAAATAGCGCATTTTTTATAAAAATATATATACCAAAACACACATAAAATATTTTAATTTGTTTTAAAATAAATATACGAAATGCAAACACAATAAGGTAAATTTGTATTGAAATAGATATGCAAAATACATATAAAACATAGTAAATTTGCTTCAAAATATATATACGAATACACATAAAATAACGCAGATTTCTATAAAGATATATATACAAAATACACATAAAATTAAGTAAATACGAATAAAAAAATGTGTGCAAAATACACATAAAATAATGTAAATTGATATAAAAGTTAAAAATAAATAAACACAATACTAATAAAAGAATGTGTATTTGTATAAATATAAATATACAAAATACACATAAAATAACGTAAATTGATGTAAAAGTATATACAAAAATACACAAAAGTAATTAAATTTGTATGAAAATAGATATACATAATACACATAAAATAACTCATATTTAAAAAAAATATATACAAAAATACACATAAAATAATTAAATTTGTATTAAAATAAATATACAAAATACACATACTATACGGTAAATTTGTATTGAAATAGATATGCAAAATACACATAAAATAATGTAAATTTGTATTAAAATAGATACGAATACACACAATAAAATAACGTAAATTTTTATGAAAATATATATACAAAATACATATAAAATAATGTAAATACGTAGAAAAAAATATATATACTAAATACACAAAAAATAATGTAAATTCGTGTCAAAATAAATAAACTAAATTCCAATAAAAGAATGTATATATGTAGGAATATATATATATATATATATATATATATATATATATATATATATATATATATATCTATATATATATATATATATATATATATATATATATATATATATATATATATAGAATAAAATAACAAAATTTGTATAAAATATATATAAAATAAACAAAAAAAATTTAAATTTGTTTGAAAATACATATGCAAAATATATAAAAAACCAGGCAAACTTGTATTGAAATACATATACAAAATACACATAAAATGATGTAAATTTGTATGAAAATATATCAAAAAATACACATAAAATAACCTAAATTTCCATAAAATATATATACAAAATATACATAAAATAATGAAAATATGTATAAAAATCTATATAGAAAATACTCAGAATAATGTAAAATCGTATCAAAATAAATAAACAGGATATCAATAAAATAATGTAAATTTGTATGAAAATAAAGATGGAAAATACCCATATAATAACGCATATATGCATAAAAATATATTTACAAAAAAACACATGAAATAATTAAATTTGTATTGAAATAAATATACGAAATGCACCTACAATAAATTAAATTTGTATTGAAATAGATATGCAAAATACACATCAATAATGTAAATTTGTATCAAAATATATATACGAATACATAAAATAGAGTAAATTTCTATGAAAATATACATACAAAATACATATAAAATGATGTAAATAAGTATAAAAAATATATATACCAAATACACCTAAGATAATGTAAATTCGTATCATAATAAATAAACAAAATTTCGATTAAAGAACGTATATTTGTAGGAAAATAAATATACAAAATAACCATAAAATAAGGAAAATTTGTATGAAAATATATACAAAAATACACAAAATTAATTTCAATTTCTATGAAAATAGATATACAAAATACACATATAATAAGTTAAATTTGTATTTAAAAATATGTACAAAATACACATAAAATAATGTAAATCTGTATGAAATGAAAACAAATTCACATAAAATAACGTTCATTTGTATAAAATATATATACAAAATATACATAGAATAATGTAAAATCGTATCAAATTAAATACACAGAATATCAATAAAATAATGTAAATTTGTATGAAAATGAAGATGCAAAATACGCATACAATAAAGCATATTTTTATAAAATTACATATACAAAAATACACATAGAATAATAAAATTTGTATTAAAATTAATATACAAAATGCACATCCATTAAGGTAAATTTGTATTGAAAGAATATGCAAAATACACATAAAACAATGTATATTTGTTTCAAAAAATATATAAGAATGCACATAAAATAACGTAGATTTCTATAGAAATATATATACAAAAAATAGATGAAATGACGTATATACGTATAAAAATATATATACACAATACACATTAAATAATGTAAATTCGTGTCAAAATAAATAAACAAAATATCAATAAAAGAATGTGTATTTGTATGAAAATAGATATACAAAATACACATTAAATATTGTAAATTTGTATAAAACTCTATACAAAAATACACAAAAAATTATTAAAATTTTTATGAAAATTAATATACAAAATACACATAAAATTAGGTAAATTTGTATTGAAATACATATACAAAATACACATAAAATAATGTAAATTTGAATGAAAATATATAAACAAATACACTTAAAATAACGTAAATTTGTATGAAATATATATACAAAATACACATTAAATGATGTAAATATGTATAGAACAATATATACAAAAGACAAATAGAATAATGTAAAATAGTATCAAAATAAATACACAGAATATTAATAAAATAATATAAATTTGTATGAAAATAAGGATGCAAAATACCCATAAAACAACGCATTTTTTATGAAAATATATATACCAAAATACACAAAATATTTAAATTTGTATTACAATAAATATGCAAAATGCACATACAATAAGGTAAATTTGTATTGAAATAGATATGCAAAATACATATAAAACAATGTAAATTTCTTTCAAAATATATATACGAATACACATAAAATAACGTAGATTTCTATAAAAATATATATACAAAATACACATAAAATTAAGTAAATACGTATAAGAAAATGTATACAAAATACACATAAAATAATGTAAATTCGTATCAAAATAAATAAACAAAATGTCAATAAAAGAATGTGTACTTGTATAAATATAAATATACAAAATACACATAAAATAACGTAAAATTGTATAAAACTATATACAAAAATAAACAAAAATAATTAAATTTCTATAAAAATAGATATACAAAAGAAACATAAAATAAGCTAAATTAGAATTGAAATAAATATAGAAAATACATAAAATAATGTAAATTTGTATCAAAATATATATTCAAATACACATATAATAACGTAAATTTGTATAGAAATATATAAACAAAATACACATTAAATAATGTAAATACGTATAAAAGATATGTACGTAATGTAAAAATTTATAAAAATAAAGATGCAAAATACTCATAAAATAAGTCATCTTTAAAAAAAAAATATATATATATATATAAAAATACACATAAAATAATTAAATTTGAATTAAAATAAATATACAAAATACACATACAATAAGGTACATTTTTATTGAAATAGATAAGCAAAAAACACATAAAATAATGTAAATTTTTATCAAAATATAAACGAATACACACAATAAAATAACATAATTTTTTATGAAAATATATATATAAAATACACATAAAACAATGTAAATACATTGAAAAATATATATACAAAATACACATAAAATAATGTAAATTCGTATGAAAATAAATATATATACAGAACATACATATAATAATGTAAAATTGTATCAAAATAAATACACAGAATATCAATAAAATAATGTAGTTTTCTATGAAAATAAAGATGCAAAATACCTATAAAATAAAGCATATTTTTATAAAAATACATATACAAAAATACACATAGAATAATTAAATTTGTATTAAAACTAATATACAAAATGCACGTACAATAAGGTAAATTTGTATTGAAAAAATATGCAAAATGCACATAAAACAATGAATATTTGTTTCAAAATACATATACGAATACACATAAAATAACGTATATTTCTATAGAAATATATATACAAAATACACTTGAAATGACGTAAATACGTATAAAAATACATATACACAATACATATTAAATAAACTAAATTCGCATCAAGATAAATAAACAAAATTTTAATAAGAGAATGTGTATTTGTATGAAAATAGATATACAAAATACACATAAAATATTGTAAATTTGTATAAAACTCTATACAAAAATACACAAAAAATAATTTAAATTTGTATAAAAATATATATACAAAATACACATAAAATTAGGTAAATTTCTATTGAAATACATATACAAAATACATATAAAATAATGTAAACTTGAATGAAAATATATAAACAAATACACTTAAAATAACGTAAATTTGTTTGAAATATATATAGAAAATACACATTAATATTTATTTTATGTGTATATTTGTATTTGTAAATACGTAGAAATACGTAGAAAAATACGTAGAAAAATATATATACAAAATACACATAAAATAATGTAAACTCGTATCAAAATAAATAAACAAAATTATAATAAAAGAATGTATATTTGTAGGAAAATATATATGCAAAATACAAATAAAATAACAAAAATTTGTATAAAAATAAATACAAAAATACACATAAATAATTTAAATATGTTTGAAAATAAATATGCAAAATACACATAAATTTAGGCAAATTTGTATTGAAATACATATACAAAATACACATAAAATAATGTAGATTTGTATGAAAATATATAAACAAGTACACATAAAATAACGTAAATTTGGATAAAATATATATACAAAATATACATTAAATAATGAAAATATGTACAAAAATATATGTACAAAATACACATAGAATAATGTTAAATCGTATCAAAATAAATAAACAGAATATCAATAAAATAATTTAAATTTGTATGAAAATAAAGATGCAAAATATCCATATAATAACGCATATATGCATAAAAATATATATACAAAAATACACATGAAATAATTAAATTTGTATTGAAATAAATATACAAAATGCATATACAATAAAGTAAATTTGTATTGACATACATATGCAAAATGCATATCAATAATGTAAATTGAATCAAAATATATATACGATTACACATAAATATACATACAAAATACATATAAAATGATGTAAATAGTATAAAAATATATATACGAAATACACCTAAAATAATGTAAAATCGTATCAAAATAAACAAAGAAAATTCCGATAAAAGAACGTATATATGTAGGAAAATAAATATACAAAATAAACATAAAATAACGAAAATTTGTATAAAAATATATACCAAAAAAAACAAAAATAATTTCAGTTTTATGAAAATTCGTATACAAAATACACATATAATTAGTTAAATTTGTCTTTAATTACATGTACAGAATACACATAAAATAATGAAAATTTGTATGAAATGAAAACAAATACACATAAAATAACGTACATTTGTAATAAATATATATACAAAATACACATACAATAATGTAAAATCGTATCAAAATAAATACACAAAATATCAATAAAATAATATAAATTTGTATGAAAATAAAGATGCAAAATACCCATAAAATAAAGCATATTTTTGTAAAAATAGATAAACATAAATACAAATTCAATAATTAAAATTGTTGTAAAATTAATATACAAAATGCAAATACAATAAGGTAAATTTTTATAAAAAAATATATAATACACATAAAACAATGAAATTTGTTTCAAAATATATATACGAATACACATAAAATAACGCAGATTTCTATAGAAATATATATACAAAATACACATGAGATGCTGTAAATACGTATAAAAATATATATATACAAAATAGACATTAAATAATGTAAATTCGTGTGAAAATAAATAAACAAAATATCAATAAAAGAATGTGTATGTGTATGAAAATAGATATACAAAAATACACATAAAATAACCTAAATTTGTATAAAACTATATACAAAAATACACAGAAATAATTTAAATTTGTATGAAACTAAATATACAAAATACACATAAAATTAGGTAAATTTGTATTGAAATACATATACAAAATACACATAAAATAATGTAATGAAAATATATAAACATATTCACTTAAAATACCGTAAATTTGTATCAAATATATATACAAAATACACATTAAATAATGTAAATATGTATTAAAAAATATATACAAAACACAAATAAAATAATGTAAAATCGTATCAAAATAAATACACAGAATATTAATAAAATAATGTAAATTTGTATGAAAATAAAGATGCAAAATACCCATAAAATAACGTCTTTTGTATAAAAAATATATATACAAAAATACACATAAAATATTAAAATTTGTATTAAAATAAATATAAAAAATGCACATACAATAAGGTAAATTTGTATTGAAATAGATATGCAAAATACATATGAAACAATGTAAATTTGTTTCAAAATATATATACGAATACACATAAATTAACGTAGATTTCTATAAGAATATATACAAAATACACATAAAATGAAGTAAATACGTATAAAAAAATGAATACAAAATACACCAAATAATGTAAAATTGTATCAAAATAAAAAAACAAAATACCAATAAAAGAATGTGTATTTGTATAAATATAAATGTACAAAATACACATAGAATATCTTAAATTTGTATAAAACTATATACAAAAATACACAGAAGTAATTAAATTTGTATGAAAATAGATATACAAAATACAGCTAAAATAAGCTAAATTTGAATTGAAATGTATATACAAAATACATAAAATAATGTAAATTTGTATCAAAATATTTATACAAATATATATAATAACGTAGATTTGTTTAAAAATATATAAGCAAAATACACATTAAGTAATGTAAATACGTATAAAAAATTTGTACAAAATACACATATAATCATGTAATTCGTATCAAAATAAATAAACAAAATAGCAATAAAATAATGTAAATTTGTATGAGAAAACATATACAAATAACGCAAATTTCTATAAAAATATATATACAAAAATGCACATAAAATAAAGTAAATTTGCATAAAAATATATATACAAAACACACATTAAATAATGTAAATGCGTACATAAAATAACCTAAGTTTGTATAAAACTATATACAAAAATACACAAAAATATTTTAAATTTGTATGAAAAGAAATATACAAAATACACATAAAATTAGATAAATTTGTATTGAAATACATATACAAAATACACATCAAATAATGTAAATTTGATTGAAAATATATAAACAAATAAATTTAAAATAAAATAGATTTGTATAAAATATATATGCAAGATACACATTAAATAATGTAAATGTGTATAAAAAATATATACAAAAAACAAATAGAATAATGTAAAATCGTATCAAAAATGAATACACATAATATCAATCAAATAATGTAAATTTGTATGAAAATAAAGATACAAAATTCCCATAAAATAGAGCATTTTTTATCAAAATATATATACCAAAATACACATAAAATATTTAAATTTGTATTGAAATAAATATACAAAATTCATATACAGTAAGGTAAATTTGTATTGAAAGAGATCTTCAAAAATACATATAAAGGAATGTAAATTTGTTTCAAAATATATATACGAATACACATAAAATAACGTAGATTTCTATAGAAATATATACACAAAATACATATGAAATTATGTAAATACGTATAAAAATATATATACAAAATACATATTAAATAATGTAAATTCGTGTCAAAATAAATAAACAAAATATCATGAAAAGAATGTGCATTTGTATGAAAATAGATAAGAGATATTAAATTTGTATAAAATATATATGCAAGATACACATTCAATAATGTAAATATGTATAAAAAAGTATATACAAAAAACAAATAAAATAATGTGTAAATTACTTTCAAAAAATATATATACGAACACACATAAAATAACGTAGATTTCTATAGAAATATATGTACAAAATACACATGAAATGATGTAAATACGTATAAAAATATATATACAAAATACACTTTAAATAATGTAAATTCGCGTCAAAATAAATAAACAAAATATCGATAAAAGAATGTGTATTTTTATGAAAATAGATATACAAAATACACATAAAATAACCTAAATTTGTATAAAAATATATACAAAAATACACAAAAATAATTTAAATTTGTTTGAAAATAGATATGCAAAATACACATAAAATTAGGCAAATTTGTATTGAAATACATATACAAAACACACATAAAACAATGTAAATTTGTATGAAAATATATAAACATATACACATAAAATAACGTAAATTTGGATAAAATATATATACAAAATATACATTAAGTGATGTAAATATGTATAAACATATATATACAAAATAAACATGGAATAATGTTAAATCGTATCAAAATAAATAAACAGAATATCAATAAAATAATGTAAATTTGTTTGCAAATGAAGATGCAAAATACTCATATAATAACGCATATTTGTATAAAAATATATATACAAAAATATATATAAAATAATTAAATTTGTATTAAAATAAATATACGAAATCCACATACAATAAAGTAAATTTGTATTGAAATACATATGGAAAATTCACATCAATAATGTAAATTTGTATCAAAATATATATACGAATACTCACAAAATAGAGTAAACTTCTATGGAAATATTCATATAAAATACATATAAAATGATGTAAATAAGTATAAAAAAATTTATATACCAAATATACCTCAAATAATGTAAATTCGTGTCAAAATAAATACACAAATTTCCGATAAAAGAAAGTATATATGTAGGAAAATAAATATACAAAATACACATAAAATAACGAAAATTCATATAAAAATATATACAAAAATACACAAAAATAATTTCAATTTGTATAAAAATAGATATACAAAATACACATATAATTAGTTAAATTTGTAATTAAATACATGTACAAAATACACATAAAATAATGTAAATTTGTATGAAATGAAAAAAAAAAACATAAAGTAACGTATATTTGTTTAAAATATATATATATATATATACAAAATACACATAGAATAATGTAAAATCATATCAAAATCAATACAGAGAATATCAATAAAATAATGTAAATTTGTATGAAAATAAATAAATTTACTCCAATTTATGTGTATTTTGTATATATTTTTATAGAAATCTACGTTATTTTATGTGTATTCGTAAATATATTTTGAAACAAATTTACACTATTTTATATGTATTTTGCATATCTATTTCAATACAAATTTGCCTTATTGTATGTGCATTTTGTATATTTATTTTAATACAAATTCAAATATTTTATGTGTATTTTGGTATCTATAATTTTATAAAAAATGCGTTATTTTATAGGTATTTTGCATCTTAATTTTCATACAAATTTACATTATTTTATTAATATTCTGTGCATATATTTTGATACGATTTTACATTATTCTATTTGTGTTTTGTATATATTTTTTTTATACATATTTACATTATTTAATATGTATTTTGAATATATATTTCATACAAACTTACGTTATTTTATGTGTATTTGTTTATATATTTTCATTCAAATTTACATTATTTTATGTGTATATTGTATATGTATTTCAATACAAATTTACCTAATTTTATGTGTATTTTGTATATTTCTTTTCATACAAATTTAAATTATTTTTGTGTATTTTTGTATATAGGTTTATACAAATTTAGGTTATTTTATGTACGCATTTACATTATTTAATGTGTGTTTTCTATATATATATATATATATATATATATATATATATATATATATATATATATATATATATATATATATATATATATATATATATATATATATATATATATATATATATATTTTATGCAAATTTACTTTATTTTACGTGCATTTTTGTACATATATTTAAAAAAAAAATGCGTTATTTTATATGTATTTGTATATGTTTCCTCATACAAATTTACATTATTTTATTGCTATTTTGTTTATTTAGTTTGAATCGAATTACATGATTATATGTGTATTTTGTACATATTCCTTATACGTAAATGTGTATTTTGTATATATTTTTTTATAGATATTTACATTATTTGATGTTTATTTTGTACATATATTTTATCCGAGGTTACGTTGTTTTATGTGTATTTGTTAATATATTTTCATACAAATTTACATTATTTTATGTGTATTTTGAATATATATTTTAATACAAATTTGCCTAATTTTATGTGTATTTTGCATATCTATTTTCAAAATAATTTAAACCATTTTTGTGTATTTTTGTATATATTTTCATTCAACTTTTAGATATTTTATTTGTATTTTGTATATATATTTTCCTACAAATATACATTCTTTTATTGGAATTTTGTCTATTTATTTTGATACGAATCTACATTATTTTATGTAAATTTTGAATATATACTTTTCTACGTATTTAAATTATTTTATGTGTATTTTGTTTAATTATTTTCATAAAAATTTACGTTATTTACTTGTGTGTATTCGTATAGATTTTGATACAAATTTTATACAAATTCATCATTTTTTATGTGTATTTGTATAAATATTTTCATACAAATTTAGATGTGTATTTTGTATACATTTTTGTATACGTATTTACTTAATTTTATGTGTATTTTGTATATATATTTTTATAGAAATCTACGTTATTTTGTGTATTCGTATATATATTATACATATAATATATATTATATTATACATACATATATAATACATATATAATACATACATATATAATACATATTATATTATACATATAATAACCTAAATTTGTATAAAACTATATACAAAAATACACAAAAATAATTTAAATTTGTATGAAAAGAAATATACAAAATACACATAAAATTAGGTAAATTTGTATTGAAATACATATACAAAATATACATCATATAATGTAAATTTGAATGAAAATATATAAACAAATACACTTAAAATAACGTAAATTTGTATAAAATATATATGCAAGATACACATTAAATAATGTAAATGTGTATAAAAAAATATATACAAAAAACAAATAGAATAATGTAAAATCGTATCAAAATAAATACACAGAATATCAATAAAATAATGTAAATTTGTATGATAATAAAGATGCAAAATTCCCAAAAAATATCGCATTTTTTATAAAAATATATATACCAAAATACACATAAAATATTTAAATTTGTATTAAAATAAATATACAAAATGCATATACAGTAAAGTAAATTTGTATTGAAAGAGATAATCAAAAATACATATAAAACAATGTAAATTTGTTTCAAAATATATATTCGAATACACATAAAATAAAGTAGATTTCTATAGAAATATATAAACAAAATACATATGAAATTATGTAAATACGTATAAAAATATATATACAAAATACATATTAAATAATGTAAATTCGTGTCAAAATAAATAAACAAAATATCATGAAAAGAATGTGTATTTGTATGAAAATAGATAATAGATAATAAATTTGTATAAAATATATATGCAAGATACACATTAAATAATGTAAACATGTAGAAAGAAGTATATACAAAAAACAAATAGAATAATGCAAAATCGTATCAAAATAAATACACCGGATATTAATAAAATAACGTAAATTTGTATGAGAATAAAGATGCAAAATTCCCATAAAATAGCGTTTTTCTTATAAAAATATATATACCAAAATACACATAAAATATTTAAATTTGTATTGAAATAAATATACAAAATGCACATACAATAAGGTAAATTTGTATTGAAAGAGACATGCAAAAATACATATAAAACAATGTAAATTTGTTTCAAAATATATATACGAATACAAATAAAAAAACGTAGATTTCTATAAAAATATATATACAAAATAAACATAAAATTAAGTAAATACGTATAAGAAAATGTATACAAAATACTCATAAAATAATGTAAATTCGAATTAAAATAAATAAACAAAATACCAATAAAAGAATTGTATTTGGATAAATATAAATATACAAAATACACATACAAAATAAACATAAAATAAGGTAGATTTGTAAAAAAATATATGTACAAAATACACATAAAATAATGTAAATTTATATGAAAATATATATATACAAATACACATAAAATACCATGAATTTGTATAAAAATATATATTCAAAATAAATATTAAATAATGTAAATGCGTATAAAAATATATATACAAAGTACATATAAAATAAAATAAATTCGTATCAATATAAATCAGCAAAACACCAATAAAATAGTATATATTTGAATGAAAATAAATTTACAAAATACAAATAACATAACTAAAATTTGTATTAAAATATATACAAAAATACATAGAAATAATTTGAGTTTGAATGGAAATAGATATACAAAATACACATAAAACTAGGTAAATTTCTTTTGAAATGTATATACAAAGGAAAAGTTGTATTGAAAAAATATGCAACATAAACGTTTACTCATACAAATTTATATTATTTTATTGGTATTTTGTTTATTTATTTTGATACGAATTACATGATTATATGTGTATTTTGTACATATTTTTTTATACGTATTTACATTTTTTAATGTGTATTTTGTTTATATATTTTCAAACAAAATTTATGTTATTATATGTGTATTTCTATAAATATTTTTATACAAATTTACTTTATTTCATGTATTTTGTATATATATTTCAATTAAAATCTAGCTTATTTTGTGTGTATTTTGTATATCTATTTTCAAACAAATTTAATTACTTCTGTGTATTTTTGTATATAGTTTTATATAAATTTACGTTATTTTATGTGTATTTTGTATATTTATATTTATACAAATACACATTCTTTTATTGGTATTTTGTTTATTTATTTTGATACGAATTTATATTATTTTATGTGTATTTTGTATACATTTTTTTATACGTATTTTCTTCATTTTATGTGTATTTTGTATATATATATTTTTATAGAAATCTACGTTATTTTATGTGTATTCGTATATATATTTTGAAACAAATTTACATTGTTTTATATGTATTTTGCATATCTATTTCAATACAAATTTACCTTATTGTATGAGTTTTTTGCTTCTTTATTTTCATACAAATTTATATTATTTTATTAATAATCTGTGTATTTATTTTGATACGATTTTACATTATTCTATTTGTGTTTTGTACATATTTTTTATACAAATTTACGTTATTTTAAGTGTATTTGTTTATGTATTTTCGTTAAAATTTACATTATTTTATGTGTATTTTGTATATGTATTTCAATACAAATTTACCTAATTTTATGTGTATTTTTTATATCTATTTTCATACAAATGCACATTCTTTTATTGATATTTTGTTTATTTATTTTGACGCGAATTTACATTATTTAATGTGTTTTTTTTATATATATTTTTATACGTATTTACATCATTTCATGTGTATTTTGTATAGTTTTAAACAAATTTACATTATTTAATTATTATTTTGTATATTTATACTTATACAAACCCACATTCTTTTATTGGTATTTTGTTTATTTATTTTGATACGAATTTACATTATTTTATGAATATTTTGAATACAATTTTTTATACGTATTTACTTAATTTTATGTGTATTTTGTATATATATTTTTATAGATATCTACCTTATTTCATGTGTATTCGTATATATATTTTGAAAAAAATTGACATTGTTTATATGTATGTTGCATATCTGTTTTTGTGTATTCTGTATTTTTTTTTTGTTATACATATTTACATTATTTAATGTTTATTTTGTTTATATATTTTATACAAATCTACGTTATTTTATGAGTATTTGTTTATATATTTTCAAACAAATTTACTTTATTTAAGAATATTTTGTATATGTATTTCAATACAAATTTTCCTAATTTTATGTGTATTTTGCATATCTATTTTCAAACAAATTTAATTTAATTTTGGGTATTTTTATATATATTTTCATACAAATTTTAGTTCTTTTATATGTATTTTGTATATATGTTTTCCTACAAATATACATTCTTTTATTGGAATTTTGTTTATTTATTTTGACACGAATTTACATTATTTTATGTGTATTTTGTATATATAATTCTCTACGTATTTAAATTATTTTATGTGCATTTTGTATATACATTTTCATAAAAATGTACGTTATTTTATTGTGTGTATTCGTATATTTTTTGATACAAATTTTATACAAATTCAAGTTATTTAATATTTATTTGTATATATATTTTCATACAAATTTATATTATTTTATGTGTATTTTTACATTTATTTCATTATTAATTTACCTTTTTTTATGTTTATTTTCTATATTTATTTCATTAAATTTTAAATTATTTTATGTGTATATTTGTAATTGTATTTAGGTTATTTTATATTTATTTTCTATATATATTTTCATTCAAAATTACAATATTTTATTGGTATTTTCTTAATTTAATTCGATACGAATTTAGATTATTTCATAGGTATTTTGTATAAATAGTTTTATACTCATTTACATTATCTAATGTGTGTTTTGTATATATTTTTATTCAAATTTATTTTATGTGCATTTCTATACATATATTTTTATAGAAATTTACGTTATTTTATGTGTATTTTGTATATGTTTTCTGATACAAATTTACACTATTTTATTGGTATTTTGTTTATTTATTTTCATACGAATTACATGATTATATGTGTATTTTGTATATATTTTTTTATACGTATATACATTATTTAATGTGTATTTTGTTTATATATTTATATTCAAATTTACGTTATTATATGTGTATTTGTATAAATATTTTGATACAAATTTGCTTTGTTTTATGTATTTTGTTTATATATTTCAATTCAAATTTAGCTTATTTTGTGTGTATTTATATATCTATTTCCATACAAATTTAATTATTTATGTGTATTTTTGTATATGGTATTTTATAAATTTACGTTATTTTATGCGTATTTTTTATATTTATATTTATTCAAATATTATTTTATTGCTATTTTGTTTATTTATTTTGATACGAGTTTACATTATTTTATGTGTATTTTGTATACTTTTTTTTATACGTATTTACTTCATTTTATGTGTATTTTGTATATATTTTTTCATAGAAATCTACGTTATTTTATGTGTATTCGTATATATATTTTGAAACAAATTTACAATGTTTCATATGTATTTTGCATATATATTTCAATTCAAATTTAAATTAGTGTATGTGTATTTTCTATAATTATTTTAATACAAATTTAAATTTTTTATGTGTATTCTGGTATATATATTTTTATAAGAAAATGCGTTATTTTATGGGTATTTTTCTTCTTTATTTTCGTACAAATTTATATTATTTTTTTTAATATTCTGTGTATTTATTTTGATACGATTTTACAATATTCTATTTGTGTTTTCTCTATATTTTTTTTTTATATATATTTACATTATTTAGTTTGTATTTTGTATCTATATCTTATACAAATTTACGTTATTTTAAGTGTATTTGTTTATGTATTTTCATTCAAATATACATTATTTTATGTGTATTTTGTATACGTATTTCAACACAAATTTACCTAATTTTATGTGTATTTTGTATATTTATTTTCATACAAGTTTAAATTATTTTTGTGTATTTTTGAATGTATTTTTATACAAATTTAGGTTATTTTCTGTGTATTTTGTATATCTATTTTTATACAAATACACATTCTTTTATCGATATTTTGTTTATTTATATTGACGCGAATTTACATTATTTAATGTGTATTTTGTATAGATATTTTTATACGTATTTACATCATTTCAAGTGTATTTTGTACATATATTTCTATAGAAATCTACGTTATTTTATGTGTTCGTATATATATTTTGAAACAAATTTACACTGTTTTATGTGTATTTTGCATATTTTTTCAATACAAATTTTTCTTATTGTATGTGCATTTTGTATATTAATTTTAATACAAAAATAATTATTCTATGTGTATTTTTCTATATGTAATTTTATAAAAATATGCTTTATTTTAAGGGTATTTTGCATCTTTATTTTCATACAAATGTACATTATTTTATTGATACTCTGTGTATTTGTTTTGATACGATTTTACATTATTCTATGTGTATTTTGTATATATATTTTATACAAATGTACGTTATTTTATGTGTATTTGTTTTCATTTCATACAAATTTATATTATTTTATGTGTATTTTGTACATGTATTTAAATACAAATTTAACTAATAATATGTGTATTTTGTATATATATTTTTATACAAATATACGTTCTTTAATCGGAATTTTGTTTATTTATTGTGATACGAATTTACATTATTTTTGGGGTATTTGGTATATATATTTTTATTCTTATTTACATCATTATATATGTATATATTTTAAATGTATTTGTTTATATATTTTCATTCAAATTTACATTATTTGATGTGTATTTTGTATATGTATTTCAATATAAATTTACCCAATTTTATGTGTATTTTGAATATTTCTTTTCATACAAATTTAAATTATTTTTGTGTATATTTGTATATAATTTTATACAATTTTAGGTTATTTTATGTACGCCTTTACATTATTTAATGTGTGTTTTGTATATATATTTTTATGCAAATTTACTTTATTTTATGTGCATTTTTGTACATATATTTTTATAAAAATTTGCGTTGTTTGTATATGTTTTCTCATACAAATTTACATTATTTTATTGCTATTTTGTTTATTTATTTTGATACGAATTACATGATTATATGTGTATTTTGTACATATTTTTTAAACGTATTAATGTGTATTTTGTTTATATATTTTTAAACAAAACTACGTTATTATATATATTTGTAGAAATATTTTGATACAAATTTACATTATTTTATGTATTTTGTATATACATTTCAATTCAAATTTAGCTTATTTTAGCTGCATTTTGTATATCTATTTTCATACAAATTTAAATACGCTGTGTATTTTTGTATATAGTTTTATACAAATTTACGATATTCTATATGTATTTTGTATATTTATATTTATACAAATACACATTCTTTTATTGGTATTTTGTTTATTTATTTTGATACGATTTTACATTATGTTATGTGTATTTTGTATTCATTTTTTTATACGTATTTACTTCATTTTAAGTGTATTTTGTATATATTTTTATAGAAATCTACGTTATTTTATATGTATTTTGTATATGTTTTCTCATACAAATTTACATTATTTTATTGGTATTTTGTTTATTTATTTTGATACGAATTACATGATTATATGTGTATTTTGTACATATTTTTTTTTACGTATTTACATTATTTAATGTGTATTTTGTATATATATTTATATACAAATTTACGTTATTATATGTGTATTTCTATAAATATTTTGATACAAATTTACATTATTTTATGTATTTTGTAAATATATTTCAATTCAAATTTATCTTATTTTCTGTGTATTTTGTATATCTATTTCCATACAAATTTAATTACTTTTGTGTATATATGTGTATTTTGTATATCTATTTTCACACAAATTTAATTACTTTTGTGTATTTTTGCATATAGTTTTATATAAATTTACGTTATTTTATTTTGTATTCTGTATGTTTATATTTATACAATACACATTCTTTTATTAGTATTATTACATTATTTTATGTGTATTTTGTATATTTATTTTCATAGAAATCTACGTTATTTGATGTGTATTCGTATATATATTTTGAAAAAAAATTACATTGTTTTATATGTATTTTGCATATCTATTTCAATACAAATTTACCTTATTGTATGTGCATTTTGTATATTTATTTTCATACAAATTCAAATATTTTATGTGTGTCTTGGTATACATATTTTTTTTATAAAAAATGCGTTATTTTATGGGTATTTTGCATCTTAATTTTCATACAAATTTACATTATTTTATTGATATTCTGTGTATTTATTTTGATACGATTTTATATTATTCTATTTGTGTTTTGTATATATTTTTTTATACATATTTACATTATTTTATGTGTATTTTGTATATATATTTTATACAAATTTACATTATTTTAAGTGTATTTGTTTATATATTTTCATTCAAATTTACATTATTTTATGTGTATTTTGTAAATGTATTTCAATACAAATTTACCTAATTTTATGTGTATTTTGTATATTTATTTTCATACAAATTGAAATTATTTTTGTGTTTATTTTTATATAGTTTTATACAAATTTTGGTGATTTTATGTGTATATTGTATATCTATTTTCATACAAATACACATTCTTTTATTGATATTTTGTTTTTTGATTTTGACGCGAATTTACATTATTTAATATGTATTTTATATAAATATTTTTATACGTGTTTACATCATTTGATATGTATTTTGTATATATATTTCTATAGCAATCTACGTTAATTTATGAGTATTCGTGTATAGATTTTTAAAGAAATTTACACTGTTTTATGTGTATTTTGCAAATTTTTTCAATACAAATTTACCTTATTGTATATGCATTTTGTATATTAATTTTTAAACAAATTTAATTATGCTATGTGTATTTTTGTATATGTATTTTTATAAGAATATGCTTTATATTATGGGAATTTTGCATCATTATTATTATTAATATTATTATTATTATTATTATTATTATTATTATTATTATTATTATTATTATTATTATTATTATTATTATTATTATTATTATTATTATTATTATTATTATTATTATTATTATTATTATTATTATTATTATTATTATTATTATTATTTATTTTTATTATATTATTATTATTTTATTTATATTCTTTTTATTTTTTTTTAAACAATTTCACATTATTCTATGTGTATTTTGTATATCTATTTTTATACATATTTACATTATTTAATATATATTTTGTATATATATTTAATACAATTGTACGTTATTTTATATGTATTTGTTTATATATTTTATATATTTTATATTACATTATTTAATGTGTATTTTGTATATGTATTTCAATTAAAATTTGCCTAATTTTATGTGTAGTTTGCATATCTATTTTCAAACAAATTTATATTATTTTTGTGTATTTTTGTATATATTTTTATACAAATTTTAGCTATTTTATTTGTATTTTGTATATATATTTTCCTACATATATACATTCTTTTATTGGAATTTTGTTTATTCATTTTGATACGAATTTACATTATTTTATGTGTATTTTAAATATGTATTTTTCTACGTATTTACATTATTTTATGTGTATTTTGTATATATATTTTCATAAAAATTTACGTTATTTTATTTTGTGTATTCGTATATGTTTTGATACAAATTTATATTATTTTATGTGTATTTAGCATATCTATTTCAATAAAAATTTATCTTATTGTATGTGTATTTTGTATATTTATTTCAATACAAATTTAATTATTTGATGTGTATTTTTGAATATATATTTTTTTTAAATGAGTAATTTTATGGGTATTTTACATTTTTGTTTTCATTTTTACATTACTTTAATGATATTCTGTATATTTATATTGATACAATTTTACGTTATTCTAGGTATATTTTGTATATATTTTCCTTACATATTTACATTATTTTATGTGTGTTTTGTATATATATATATATATATTTTTTTTTTTTCTACGTATTTACATTATTTTATGTGTATTTTGGGAATATATTCTCATAAAAAATTACGTTATTTTATTGTGTGTATTCGTATATATTTTGATACAAATTTTATACAATTTCATGCTATTTTATGTATATTTATATATATATTTTCCTACAAATTTATATTATTTTATGTGTATTTTTACATATATTTCATTACAAATTTACCTTATTTTATGTTTATTTTTTATATTTATTTCATTTAATTTTCAATTATTTTATGTGTATAATTGTATTTGTATTTAGGTTATTTTATATGTATTTTCTATATATATTTTCATCCAAAACTACATTATTTTATTGGTATTTTCTTAATTTAAGGGAGTCAAGACGCAAAATAATCGAATATTTTCGGAAATATTCGTTTTCTGGGAAAGTGTGTCAAAAGGGTCTCCAACGTGTTGGCAACACTCATAATAGTTGGTATGTATCTATCTTGTTTAGAAAAATTTATATAAAATAAAATAGGAGAAGAAAAATAGGAAAAACGGGGACGGCAACGCATGAAAACATATTTTGTCAAAGAGAGTACTTTCAGAATTTATTTATTTATTTTTTTTCTTTTATTTATGTTGATGAAGACTGTTGGCAACTGCTGAGCAGCATCGGGAAGACTTGAGGTTGGCTTTTCAGTGCCTTATCAGAGGCTGAGGAGAGAGGGTGGGTGTCGCCCGGTCCTGCCGCTGTCAACGTCTGTCGATCGGGTTTTTTCCCTTCCTACAACATGGGAGGGGTAAAAAAATCAACCCTTCAGAATAGGAAGAACATGGCGTTGGCAAGACAAGCCAAAAAAAGAAGACTGGAAGAAGAACAAAATAGAAGAGAAGAAAATCTTCTGGCAACACCTGCTGTGGCACCCTCCACATCCACTCATACAGAAGAAATCCCTTACAAATAGAGACTATTTTCGTGAGAGACAGCGCAGAGAGAGGAAAAGCAAGGAAATGAAGGGGGATGATAGTCTGTACAAAGCAGGGGCCTTTTAAAAATGGAGGCGCAGACTTTAAATCGCCTCTCCTGAAAAGTGTCACTTTTTCATGTATTTCATTACATATCTTGCTTAGTTTCTGCTCTAAATACATAGTTTCTTTTTTAATTTCAAGAGGAATATTTGTAGTTTTTTTTGCGTTAGAGAAAATAAATGAAAACAATGTGACTTATTTTCTATGAATTTTTATCCTTCATTTTTGCATGGAAAAATCCGTAAAATAATAACAAGAAATTGAAAAATCATAAAAAATTAACAAATAAAGATAAATGGAAAGTCAGTAACGGATTTTGTTGTCCAGACTCTCTTCTTTCATGTCATGTATAATTCATTGATCAGTAACAAAAAATGATTTTTTTATGATTTTTTAAAAACAATGTAAAAAAAAAAAAAATTAAAAAAAAAAAAAAGGGGAAAAGCAAAATAAATTTGTATTAGATTTTCATTCTTTGCTTAAGGGTAATTATTGACAGTGACAGTGATAACTACAATTAATATTGAAAGTTCCGTCAAGAGTACCATATGTGTTGAGTCCCTTAATTCGATACGAATTTTGAATATTTCATAGGTATTTTGTATACATATTTTTTTACTCATTTACATTATCTAATGTGTGTTTTGTATATATATTTTTATGCAAATTTACTTTATTTTATGTGTATTTTTGTACATATATTTTTATAGAAATTTGAGTTATTTTATGTGTATTTTGTATATGTTTTCACATACACATTTACATTATTTTATTGGTACTTTCTTTATTTATATTGATACGAATTACATGATTATATGTGTATTTTGTACATATTTTTTATACGTATTTACATTATTTAATGTGTTTTTTGTTTATATATTTTTAAAAAAATTTACGTTATTATATGTGTATTTGTATAAATATTTTGATACAAATTTACACTATTTTATGTATTTTGTATATATATTTCAATTTAAATTTAGCTTACATTTTTTATAAAATATATATGCAAAATACACATGGAATAATGTAAAATTGTATCAAAATAAATACACAGAATGTCAATAAAATAATGTATATATGTATGAAAATAAAGATGCAAAATACCCATAAAATAAAGCATATTTTTATAAAAATACATATACCAAAATACACAAAGAATAATTGAATTTGTTTCAAAATTAATATACAAAACGAACAAACAATATGTTAAACAAGGTAAATTTATTTAAAAATATATATACGAATACACATAAAAAACGTAATTTTCTATAAAAAAATATATAAAAAATACATACAAAAATACACATAAATAATATAAATTTGTATGAAAATAAATATAAAAAATACACATAAAATTAGGTAAATTTGTATTAAAATACATATACAAAATACACATAAGATAATGTAAATTTGAATGAGAATATATGAACAAATACACTTTAAATAATGTAAATTTATATAAAATACATATACAAAATACACATTAAATAATGCAAATATGAATGAAAAAAATATAAACAAAACACGAATAGAATAGGGTAAAATCGTATCAAAATAAATACACAGAATATTATTAAAATAATGTAAAATTGTATGAAAATAAAGATGCAAAATACCCATTAAATAAGGCATTTTTTCGAAAAAAATTAAATACAGAAATAAATATATATATATATATATATATATATATATATATATATATATATATATATATATATATATATATATATATATATATATATATATATATATATATACATATAAACTATGTAAATTTGTTTAAAAATATATATACGAATACACAAAATAACGTAGATTTCTATAAAAATATATATACAAAATACACATCAAACTAGGTAAATACGTATAAAAAAATGTGTACAAAATACACATCTAAATTTGTATGAAAATATTTATACAAGTACACATAAAATAACATGAATTTGTATAAAATTTGTATCAAAATATATACGAATACACACAAGAAAATAACGTAAATTTTTATGAAAATAATTAAACAAAATACACATAAAATAATTTAAATACGTAGAAAAGTGTATATTCAAAATACACATAAAATAATGTAAATTCGTATTAAAATAAATAGACAAAATTCGAATTAAAGAATGTATATTTGTAGGAAAATATAGATACAAAATACAAATAAAATATCTAAAATTTGTATAAAAATATATTCAAAAATACACAAAAATAGTTTAAATTAGTTTGAAAATAGATATGCAAAATACACATAAAATTAGGCAAATTTGTATTAAAATACATATATAAAATACACATAAAATAATGTAAATTTGTATGAAAATATATTAACAAATACACATAAAACAACGTAAATTTGGATAAAATATATATACAAAATAAACATTAAATAATGTTAATATGTATAAAAAAATATATAGAAAATACACATTTACGTATAAAAAATATGTACAAAATACACATATAATCATATGTGCATTTTGAATATTTATTTTAACAGAAATTAAATTATTTTGTGTATTTTTGTATATAAATTTTTATGCAAATATACGTTATTAAATGGGTATTTTGCGTCTTTATTTTCATACAAATTTACATTATTTTATTGACATTCTGTTTATTTATAATGATACGATTTAACATTATTCGATGTGTATTTTGTATATATATTTTTTATACATATTTACATTATTTAATGTTTATTTTGTATATATATTTTGTCCAAAAATTACATTATTTTATGTGTATTTGCTTATATATTTTTATACAAATTTACATTATTTTATGTGTATTTTGTATATGTATTTCAATACAAATTTGTCTAATTTTATGTGTATTTTGCATATATATTTTCAAACAAATTTAAAGTATTTATTGTGTATTTTTGTATATATTTCTATACAAATTTTAGTTATTTTATTTGTATTTTGTAGACATATTTTCCTACAAATATACATTCTTTTATTGGAATTTAAAAAAAAAATATTATACGAATTTACATTATTTTATGTGTATTTTGTTTATATATTTTACTACGTATTTAAATTATTTTATGTGTATTTTGTATATACATTTTCATAAAAAATTACGTTATTTTATTATGTGTATTCGTATATATTTTGATACAAATTTTATACAAATTCATGTTATTTTATGTGTATTTGTATATATATTTTCATACAAATTTATATTATTTTATGTGTATTTTTACATATATTTCTTTACAAATTTACCTTATTTTATGTTTATTTTGTATTTTTATTTCATTCAACTTTAAATTATTTTATGTGTATATTTGTATTTGTATTTAGGTTATTTTATGTGTATTTTCTATATAAATTTTCATTCAACATTACATTATTTTATTGGTATTTTCTTAATTTAATTCGATACGAATTTAGATTATTTCATAGGTATTTTGTATACATATTTTTATACTCATTTACATTATGTAATATGTGTTTTGTATATTTTTTAATGCAAATATATTTTATGTACATTTTTGTACATATATTTTTATAGAAATTTGCGTTATTTTATCTGTATTTTGTATATGTTTTCTCACACAAATTTACATTATTTTATTGGTATTTTGTTTATTTATTTTGATACGAATTTCATGATTATATGTGTATTTTGTACATATTTTTTTATGCGTATTTACATTATTTAATGTGTATTTTGTTTATATATTTTTATAAAAATTTACGTTATTATATGTGTCTTTGTAAAAATATTTTGATACAAATTTACTTTATTTCATGTATTTTGTAAATATATTTCAATTCAAATTAAGCTTATTTTGTGTGTATTTTGTATATCTATTTTCATACAAATTTAATTACTTCTGTGTATTTTTGTAAATAGTTTTATATAAATCTACCTTATTTTATGTGCATTTTGTATATTTATATTTTTAAAAATACACATTCTTTTATTGGTATCTAGTTTATTTATATTTATACGAATTTACATTATTTTATGTGTATTTTGTATACATTTTTTTATACGTATTTACTTAATTTTATGTATATTTTGTATATGTATTTTTATAGAAATCTACGTTATTATATGTGTATTCGTATATATATTTTGAAACAAATTTACATTATTTTATATGTATTTTGCATATCTATTTCAATACAAATTAACCTTATTTTATGTGCATTTTGTATATTTATTTTAACACAAATATTTTATGTGTATTTTGGTATCTATAATTTTATAAAAAATGCGTTATTTTATAGGTATTTTGCATCTTAATTTTCATACAAATTTACATTATTTGATTAATATACTGTGTATATATTTTGATACGATTTTACATTATTCTATTTGTGTTTTGTATATATTTTTTTTATATATATTTACATTATTTAATGTGTATTTTGTTTATATATTTCATACAAACTTACGTTATTTTATGTGTATTTGTTTATATATTCTCATAAAAAATTTACATTATTTTAATTGTATTTTGTATAAGTATTTCAATACAAATTTTTTGTTTATTTTGTATATTTATTTTCATACAAATTTAAATTATTTTTGTGTATTTTTGTAAATAGTTTTATAAAAATTTAGGTTATTTTATGTGTATTTTGTTAACTATTTTCATACAAATACACATTCTTTTATTGATATTTTGTTTATTTATTTTGATGCGAATTTACATTATTTAATGTGTATTTTGTATATATATATTTTTATACGTATTTACATCATTTCATGTGTATTTTGTATATATATTTCTATAGAAATCTACGTAATTTTATGTGTATTCGTATATATATTTTGAAATAAATTTACACTGTTTTATGTGTATTTTGCATATTTTTTCAATACAAATTTTCCTTATTGTATGTGCATTTTGTATGTTAATTTTAATACAAATTTAATTATTCTATGTGTATTTTTGTATATGTATTTTTTATGAAAATATGCTTTATTTTATGGGTATTTTGAATCTTTATTTTCATACAAATTTACATTATTTTATTGATACTCTGTGTATTTATTTTAATTCGATTTTACATTATTCTATGTGTATTTTGTATATATTTTATACAAATACACGTTACTTTATGTGTATTTGTTTTCATTTCATACAAATTTACATTATTTTATGTGTATTTTGTACATGTATTTAAATACAAATTTAACTAATTATATGTGTATTTTGTATATCTATTTTTATACAAATTGAAATTATTTTTGTGTATTTTTGTATATCTTTTTATGTAAATTTTCGTTACTTTATTAGTATTTTGTGTTTTTTATTTTCCTACAAATATACGTTCTTTTATCGGAATATTGTTTTTTTTATTTTAATACGAATTTACATTATTTGAGGTATATTTGGTATATATATTTTTTTATTTATTTACATCATTTTATATGTATTTTGTATGTTTTTTTTCATAGAAATTTACTCTATTTTATGAGTATTCGTATATATTTTTGATACAAATTTACATTATTGATGTGTATTTTGCATATCTATTTCAATACAAATTTACTTTATTGTATGTGCATTTTATATATTTATTTTAATACAAATTTAATTATTTATATGTATTTATATATATATATATATATATATATATATATATATATATATATATATATATATATATATATATATATATATATATATATATATATATATATATATATATATATATATATATATATATATATATATATATACAAATATGCGTTATTATATGGGTATTTTGCATCTTTATTCTCATACAAATTTACATTATTTGATTGATATTTAGTTTATTTATTTTGATACGATTTTACATTATTCTATGTGTATTTTGTATATATATTTTTAAACATTTATAAATTATTTAATGTATATTTTGTATATATAATTTATCCAAATTTACGTTATGTCAAGTGTATTTGTTTATATATTTTCATACAAATTTACATTATTTTATGTGTGTTTTGTATATGTATTTCAATACAAATTTGCCTAATTTTATGTGTATTTTGCATATCTATTTTCAAACAAATTTAAATTATTTTTGTGTATTTTTGTATATATTTTTATACAAATTTTAGTTATTTTATTTGTATTCTTTATATATATTTTCCTACAAATATACATTCTTTTATTGGAATTTTGTTTATTTATTTTGATACGAATTTACATTATTTTATGTGTATTTTTTAAATATATTTTTCTACGTATTTACTTTATTTTACGTGTATTTTGTATATTTATTTTAATAAAAATTTACCTTATTTTATTGTGTGTATTCGTTTATAATTTGATACAAATTTTATTAAAATTCATGTTATTTAATGTGTATTTGTATATATATTTTCATACAAATTTACAATATTTTATGTCCTTTTTTAATATATTTCATTACAAATTTACCTTATTTTATGTTTATTTTGAATATTTATTTCATTCAATTTTAATTTTTTTTATGTGTATATTTGTATTTGTATTTAGGTTATTTTATGTGTATCTTCTATATATATTTTCATCCAAAATTACATTATTTTATTGGTATTTTTTTAGTTTAGCTCGATACGAATTTAGATTATTTCATAGGTATTTTGTATACATATTTTTATAAGCATTTACATTATTTAATAGGTGTTTTGTATATTTATTTTTATGCAAATTTACTTTATTTTATGTGCATTTTTGCACATATATTGTTATATAAATTTTGCGTTATTTTTTGTGTATTTTATATATGTTTTCTCATACAAATCTACATTTTTTTATTGGTATTTTGTTTATCTATTTTGATACGAATTACATGATTATTTGTATATCTTGTACATATCTTTTTTTACGTATTTACATTATTTAATGTGTATTTTGTTTATATATTTCTAGACAAATTTGTATAAATATTTTGATACAAATTTACATTATTTTATATATGCTGCATATATATTTCAATTCAAATTTAGCTTATTTTATATGTATTCTGTATATCTATTTTCATACAAACTTAATTACTTTTGTGGATTTTTATATAGTTTTATATAAATTTACGTTATTTTATGTGTATTTTGTATATTTATATTTATAGAAATACACATTCTTTTATTAGTATTTTGTTTATTTATTTTGATACGAATTTACATTATTTTTGTGTATTTAGTATACATTTTTTTATACGTGTTTACTTCATTTTATGTTTATTTTGTATATATATTTTTATAGAAATCTAAGTTTTTTTATGTGTATTCGTATATATATTTTGAAACAAATTTATATTGTTTTATATGTATTTTGCATATCTCTTTCAATACAAATTTATCGTATTGTATGTGCATTTTGTATATTTATTTTAATACAAATTCAAATATTTTATGAGTGTTTGGTATATATATTTTTATAAAAAATGCGTTATTTTATGGGTATTTTGCATCTTAATATTCATAGAAATTTACTTTATTTTATTAATATTCTGTGTATTTATTTTGATACGATTTTACATTATTCTATTTGTGTTTTGTATATATATTTTTTTATACATATTTACATTATTTAATGTGTATTTTGTATATATATTTTATACAAATTTACGTTATTTTAAGTGTATTTGTTTATATATTTTCTTTCAAATTTACACTATTTTATGTGTATTTTGTATATGTGTTTCAATACAAATTTACCTAATTTTATGTGTATTTTGAATATTTCTTTTCATACAAATTTAAATTATTTTAGTGTATTTTTGTATATAATTTTATACAAATTTAGGTTTTTTTTATGTACGCATTTACATTATTTAATAGGTGTTTTGTATATATATTTTCATTCAAATTTTCTTTATTTTATGTGCATTTTTGTACATATATTTTTTATAGAAATATGCGTTATTTTATATGTATGTGTATATGTTTTCTCATACAAATTTACATTATTTTATTACTTTTTTTATTTTATTTATTTTGATACGAATTACGTGATTATATGTGTATATTGTACATATTTTTTTATACGTATTTACATTACTTAATGTGTATTATGTTTATATATTTTAAAACAAATTTACGTTATTATATGTATTTGTATAAATATTTTGATACAAATTTACATTATTTTATGTATTTTGTATATACATTTCAATTCAAATTTAGATTATTTTATCTGTATTTTGTATATCTATTTTCATACGAATTTCATTACTTCTGTGTATTTTTTTATATAGCTTTATACAAATTTACGTTATTTTACGTGCATTTTGTATATTTATATTTATACAAATACACATTCTTTTATAGGTATTTTGTTTATTTATTTTGATACGAATTTACATTATTTTATGTGTATTTCTTATGCATTTTCTTATACGTATTTACTTCATTTTATGTGTATTTTGTATATATTTTTTCATAGAAATCTACGTTATTTTATGTGTATTCGTATAAATATTTTGAAACAAATTTACATTGTTTTATATGTATTTTGCATTTATTTTGATACGATTTTACATTGTTCTATGTGTATTTTGTATATATTTTATTTTACATATCTACATTATTTAATGTGCATTTTCTATATATATTTTATAAAAATATACGTTACTTTATGTCTATTTGTTTATATTTTTTCATACAAATTTACATTATCTTATGTGTATTTTGTATATGTATTTCAATACAAATTTACCAAATTTCATGTGGAGTTTGTATATCTATTTTCATACAAATTGAAATTATTTTTGTTTTTTGTTTGTATTTTAATACAAATTTTAGTTTTTTTTATATATTATTTTGTATATTGATTTTCCTACATATATACATTCTTTTATTGAAATCAATTTTATTGAATTTGATACGAATTTACCTTATTTTAGATGTATTTTGTATATATATTTTTATACGTATTTACATCATTTTATGTGTATTTTTTATATATATTTTCATAAAAATTTACGCTATTTTATGTGTTTTCGTATATATATTTTAATACAAACTTACATTATTTGATGTATATTTTGCTTATCTATTTCAATACAAATTTACTTTATTGCATGTGCATTTTGTATATATATTTTAATTCAAATTTAATTATTTTATGTGTATTTTTGTATATATATTTAAAAAAAAATGCGTTATTTAATGGGTATTTTGCATCTTTATTTTCATACAAATTTACATTGTTTTATTAATATTCTGTGTATTTATTTTGATACGATTTTACATTATTCTATTTGTGTTTTGTATATATTTTTTTAAACATATTTACATTATTTAATGTGTATTTTGTATATTTTAAAACAAATTTACGTTATTTTATGCGCATCTGTTAAAATATTTTGATACAAATTTACATTATGTATTTTGTATATATATTTCAATACAAATTTAGTTTATTTTATATATATTTTGTATATCTATTTTCATTCGTATCAAAATAAATAAACAAAATAGCAATAAAATAATGTAAATTTGTATGAGAAAACATTTACAAATACACATAAAATAACGCGAATTTCTAAAAAAATATATGTACAAAAATGCACATGAAATAAAAATTTGCATAAAATATATATACAAAACACACATTAAATAATGTAAATGCGTACATAAAGTTACCTAAATTTGTATAAAACTATATACAAAATACAAAAATAGTTAAAATTTGTATGAAAAGAAATATACAAAATACACATTATTTAATGTGTATTTTCTATATATATTTTATACAAATATACGTTACTTTATGTCTATTTGTTTATATATTTTCATACAAATTTACTTTATTTTATGTGTATTTTGTATATGTATTTCAATACAGATTTACCTAATTTACCTAATTTGTATTGTCATACAAATTGAAATTACTTTTTTGTTTTTTTTGTATGTATTTTAATACAAATTTTAGGTTTTTTAAATATTATTTTGTATATTGATTTTCCTACATATATATATTCTTTTATTGAAATTTAGTTTATTGAATTTGATACGAATTTACCTTATTTTAGATGTATTTTGTATATATATTTTTATACGTATTTACATAATTTTGTGTTTTTTTATATATATTTTCATAGAAATTTACATTATTTCATTTTTTTTTGTATATATGTTTTAATACAAATTTACATTATTTGATGTGTATTTTGCATATCTATTTCAATACAAATTTACCTTATTGTATGTGCATTTTCTATATTTATTTTAATACAAATTTGATTATTTTATGTGTATTTTTGTATATATATTTTTATACAAATATGCTTTATTTTATGGGCATTTTGCATCTTTATTTTCATAGAAATATACATTATTTTATTGATATTCTGTTAATTTATTTTGATACGATTTTACATTATTCTATGTGTATTTTGTATATATTTTTTAAACATTTTTCCTAAATTTAATGTGTAATTTGTATATATATTTTATACAAATTTACGTTACGTTACGTTAAGTGTATTTGTTGATATATGTTGACACAAATTTACAAAATCTTATGGGTATTTTGTATATATATTTCAAAATAAAATTTAATTAGTTTTATGTGTATTTTGTCATCTATTTTCATACAAATTCAAATTATTTCTGGGTATTTTTTTATATATTTTAATTCAAATTATACTTATGTTATGTGTATTTTGTAAATTTATTTTCATTCAGATATATATTATTTTATTGGTATTTTGTTGATTTATTTTGATAAGAATTTACATTATTTTATATGTACTTTGTATATATATTTTTAAACATTATTTAATGTTTATTTTGAATATATATTTTATACTAATTCATGATTTTTTTGTGTATTTGTATATATATTTTCATACAAATTTATATTATTTTATGTGTATTTTGTACATATATTTCATTACAAATTTACCTTATTTTATGTTTATTTTGTATATTTATTTCATTCAATTTTAAATTATTTTATGTGTATATTTGTATTTGTATTTAGGTTATTTTATGTGTATTTTCTATATATATTTTCATCCAAAATTCCATTATTTTATTGGTATTTTGTTAATTCGATACGAATTTAGATTATTTCATAGGTATTTTGTATACATATTTTTATACGCATGTACATTATTTAATGTGTGTTTTGTATATATATTTTTATGCAAATTTACTTTACTTTATATGCATTTTTGTACATATATTTTTTATAGAAATTTGCTTTATTTTATGTGTATTTTGTATATGTTTTCTCATACAAATTTACATTATTTTATTGGTATTTTGTTTATTTATTTTGATACGAATTACATTATTATATGTGTATTTTGTACAAATTTTTTATACGTATTTACATTATTTAATGAGTATTTTGTTTATATATTTTTATACAAATTCACTTTATTATATGTGTATTTTTATAAATATTTTGATACAAATTTACATTATCTTATGTACTTTGTATATATATTTCAATTCAAATTTAGCTTATTTTGTGTGTATTTTGTATATCTATTTTCATACAAATTTAATTACTTTTGTGTATTTTTGTGTATAGTTTTATACAAATTTACGTTATTTAATGTGTATTTTGTATATTTATATTAATACAAATACACATTCTTTTATTGGTATTTTGTTTATTTATTTTGATACGAATTTACATTATTTTATGTGTATTTTGTATACATTTTTTTATACGTATTTACTTAAATACGAATACACACAAGAAAATAACGTAAATTTGTATGAAAAATATATACAAAATACACATAGAATAATGTCAATTCGTATCAAAATGAATAAGCAGAATATCAATAAAATAATGTAAATTTGCATGAAAATAAAGATGCAAAATACCCATAAAATAAAGCATATGTATATAAAAATACTGATACAAAAATACACATCGAATAATTAAATTTGTATAAAAATTAATATACAAAATGCGTATATAATAAGGTAAATTTGTATCGAAAAAATATGCAACATACACGTTTTCTCATACAAATTTATATTATTTTATTGGTATTTTGTTTATTTATTTTGATACGAATTACATGATTATATGTGTATTTTGTACATATTTTTTTTATAAGTATTTACATTATTTAATGTGTATTTTGTTTGTATGTTTTCATACAAATTTACGTTATTATATGAGTATTTGTATAAATATTATGATATAAATTTATTTTACTTCATGTATTTTGTATATATATTTCAATTCAAATTTAGCTTATTTTGTGTGTATTTTGTATATCTATTTTCATACAAATTTAATTACTTCTGTGTATTATTGTATATAGTTTTATATAAATTTACGTTATTTTATGTGTATTTTGTATATTTATATTTATACAAATACACATTCTTTTATTGGTATTTTGTTGATTTATTTTGATACGAATTTACATTATTTTAAGTGTATTTTGTATACATTTTTTTATATGTATTTCCTTCATTTTATATGTATTTTGTATATATATTTTTATACATATCTACGTTATTTTATGTGTATTCGTATATATATTTTAAAATAAATTTATATTGTGTTATATTTATTTTGCATATCTATTTCAATACAAATTTACCTTATTGTATGTTCATTTTGTATTTTTATTTTAATACAAATTCAAATATTTTATGTGTATTTTGGTAATATATTTTAATAAAAAATGCGTTATTTTATGGGTATTTTGCATCTTAATTTTCATACAAATTTACATTATTTTATTAACATTCTGTGTATTTATTTTGATACGATTTTACATTATTCTATTTGTGTTTTGTAAATATTTTTTTTATACATATTTACATTACTTAATGAGTATTTTGTATATATATTTTATACAAATTTACGTTAATTTAAGTGTATTTGTTTATATATTTTCATTTAAATTTACATTATTTTATGTGTATTTTGTACATATATTTTATTACAAATTTACCTTATTTTATGTTTATTATGTATGTGTATTTTGTATATTTGTATTTTTCCAAATACACATTCTTTTATTGGTATTTTGTTTATCTATTTTTATTCGAATTTGCATTATTTTATGTGTATTTTGTATACATTTTTTTATACGTATTTACCTAATCTTATGTGTATTTTGTATATATATTTTTATAGAAATCTACGTTACTTTATGTGTAGTCGTATATATATTTTGAAACAAATTTACATTGCTTTATATGTATTTTTGCTTATGTCTTTCAATACAAATTTACCTTATTGTATATGCATTTTGTATATGTATTTCAATACAAATTTAAATATTTTATATGTATTTTGGTATATATATTTTTATAAAAAAATGCGCTATTTTATTGGGATTTTGCATCTTTATTATCATTAAAATTTACATTATTTTATTAAAATTCGGTGTATTTATTTTGATACGATTTTACATTCTTCTATTTTTTTTTTGTATATACTTGCATATATATTTTATACAAATTTATTATCAATTAACTATTTTCTTACAAATGCACATTCTTTTCATGATATTTTGTTTATTTTGCATCTTTATTTTCATACAAATTTACATTATTTTATTGATATTATGTGTATTTATTTTGATACGATTTTACATTATTGTATTTGTTTTTTGTATATATTTTTTTTACACACATTTACCTTATTTAATGTGTATCTTGCATATATATTTTATACAAATCTACTTTATTTTAAGTGTATTTGTTTATATATTTTCATTCAAATTTGCATTATTTGATGTGTATTTTGTATATGTATTTCAATACAAATTTACCTAATTTTATGTGTATTTTGTATATTTCTTTTCATACAAATTTAAACTATTTTTGTGTATTTTTGTATATAGTTTTATACAAATTTAGGTTATATTATGTACGCATTTACATTATTTAATGTGTGTTTTGTATATATATTTTTATGCAAATTTACTTTATTTTATGTGCATTTTTGTACATATATTTTTATAGAAATTTACGTTATTTGTATATGTTTTCTCTTACAAATTTACATTATTTTATTGCTATTTTGCTTATTTATTTTGATACGAATTACATGGTTATATGTGTATTTTGTACATATTTTTTATACGTATTTACATTACTTAATGTGTATTTTGTTTATATATTTTTAAACAAATCTACGTTATTATATATATTTGTATAAATATTTTGATACAAATTTACATTATTTTATGTATTTTGTATATACATTTCAATTCAAATTTAGCTTATTTTAGGTGTATTTTGTATATCTATTTTCATTTCATTTCATAATTATGAACTTTACATTTCTGCCCGAAATCGTGCCAAATCTATTCTCCGACTAACCAAAAATTCTTTCATTAATAGAAAATGTCAAAACCTTGCTTTCTCTAACTCCTCCCGTGACTTCTGGCATCTAGCCAAAAACATCTCCTCCAACTTCACTTCTTCATCTTTACCTCCACTCCTCAGTCCTGACGGCAACACTGCCGTCTCATCTATCTCTAAGGCTGAACTCTTCTCTCAAACTTTTTCTAAAAACTCCACTCTGGACGATTCTGGGCATATTCCTCCTACTCATCCCCCCTCTGACTCCTTTATGCCTGTTATAAAGATTCTTCAAAATTATGTTTTCTATGCCCTCTCTGGCCTCAATCCTCAGAAGGCTTATGGACCTGATGGAGTGCCTCCTATTGTCCTTAAAAACTGTGCTTCCGTGCTGTCACCCTGTCTGGTCAAACTCTTTCGCCTCTGCCTGTCAACATCTACCTTTCCTTCTTGCTGGAAGTATGCCTTCATACAGCCTGTACCTAAGAAGGGTGACCGCTCCAATCCCTCAAACTACCGTCCTATTGCTTTACTTTCTTGTCTATCTAAAGCTTTTGAATCAATCCTTAACCGGAAGATTCAAAAGCACCTTTCCACTTCTGACCTTCTATCTGATCGCCAGTATGGGTTCCGCAAGGGGCGTTCTACTGGTGTTCTCCTAGCCTTCTTAACTGACTCTTGGTCATCCTCTCTTAGCCGTTTCGGTGAAACTTTTGCTATTGCGCTGGACATATCAAAAGCTTTTGATTGGGTCTGGCACAAATCTTTGCTTTCCAAACTACCCTCCTACGGTTTCTATCCTTCTTTCTGTACCTTTATCTCCAGTTTCCTTTCTGACCGTTCTATTTCTGCCGTGGTAGACGGTCACTGTTCTTCCCCTAAATCTATTAACAGTGGTGTCCCACAGGGTTCTGTCCTATCTCCCACTCTTTTTCTGTTGTTCATTGATGATCTTCTTTCCAAAACGAACTGTCCTATCCATTCCTACGCCGATGATTCCACTCTGCATTATTCAACTTCTTTTAATAGAAGACCCACCCTTCAGGAACTTAACGACTCAAGGCTGGAGGCTGCAGAAGGCTTAGCCTCAGACCTTACTATTATTTCCGACTGGGGCAAGAAGAACCTGGTGTCCTTCAACGCCTCAAAAACACAGTTTCTCCACCAATCCACTCGAAACAATCTTCCAAACAACTATCCCCTATTCTTTGACAACACCCAGCTATCACCTTCCTCAACACTAAACATCCTCGGTCTATCCTTAACTCAAAATCTCAACTGGAAACTTCATATCTCATCTCTTACTAAATCAGCTTCCTCGAGGCTGGGCGTTCTGTACCGTCTCCGCCAGTTCTTCTCCCCTGCGCAGTTGCTGTCCATATACAGGGGCCTTGTCCGCCCTCGTATGGAGTATGCATCTCATGTGTGGGGGGGCTCCACTCACACAGCTCTTCTGGACAGAGTGGAGGCTAAGGCTCTTCGTCTCATCAGCTCTCCTCCTCATTTTTTTTTTTTTTGTTTTACGTTCATGCCTATTGCGCCGGTAGGCATCTTCCCGGTGGGGCCTGCTGGTCGGCCCAAGGCTTCTTCCAGGTGGGGCCTGATGGTCGGCCCAGCCCGTTCTGGCGCAGGCGAGTGTTTATAGTGGCGCCATCTTGCATTGGCTCATGCTGCCCCCCGGAACTCGTACTTGATTCGCTTGGACGGCTTCCTCTAGAGTCCGGGTTGATGGGCGGTCTTCAGGACAGCATGTGGGTAGTTTTAAGCCACTCGGCGGTGACCGAAAAATCTGAGTGGTAGCGTAAGGATTCGAGCCCGCGTCGTCCATCACGCGGCGAATGTGGGTCCAGTACGCTATCACCTCGGCCACCGCCGCAATGTTGCCTCTCTTTCTATCTTCTATCGATATTTCCACGCTGACTGCTCTTCTGAACTTGCTAACTGCATGCCTCCCCCCCTCCCGCGGCCCCGCTGCACTCGACTTTCTACTCATGCTCATCCCTATACTGTCCAAACCCCTTATGCAAGGGTTAACCAGCATCTTCACTCTTTCAACCCTCACGCTGGTAAACTCTGGAACAATCTTCCTTCATCTGTATTTCCTCCTGCCTACGACTTGAATTCTTTCAAGAGGAGGGTATCAGGACACCTCTCCTCCCGAAACTGACCTATCGTTCGGCCACCTCTTTGGATTCTTTTTAGGAGCAGCGAGTAGCGGGCTTTTTTTTATTTATTAATGTTTACTTTTTTTGTGCCCTTGAACTGTCTCCTTTGCTGTAAAAAAAAAAAAATACAAATTTAATTACTTCTGTGTATTTTTGTATATAGTTTTATACAAATCTACGATATTCTATGTGTATTTTGTATATTTATATTTATACAAATACACATTCTTTTATTGGTATTTTTTTTATTTATTTTGATACGATTTTACACTATTTTATGTGTATTTTGTATTCATTTTTTTTATACGTATTTACATAATTTTATGTGTATTTTGAATATATTTTAATAGAAATCTACGTTAATCTATGTGTATTCGTATATATATTTTGAAACAAATTTACATTGTTTTATATGTATTTTGCATATCTATTTCAATAAAAATTTACCTTATTGTATGTGCATTTTTTTATTTATTTTAATACAAATTTTAATATTTTATGTGTATTTTTGTATATATATTTTTATAAAAAATACGTTATTTTATGGGTATTTTGCATCTTTATTTTCATACAAATTTACATTATTTTATTAATATTCTGTGTATTTATTTTTGATACGATTTTACTTTATTGTATTAGTGTTTTGTATATATTTTTTATACATATTTACATTATTCAATGTGTATTTTGCATATCTATTTCAATACAAATTTACCAAATTTTATGTGTATTTTGTATATTTATTTTCATACAAATTTAAATTATTTCTGTGTATTTTTGTATATAGTTTTATACAAATTTAGGTTATTTTATGTGTATTTTTGTATATCTATTTTCATACAAATACACATTCTTTTATTGATATTTTGTTTATTTATTTTGACACGAATTTACATTATTTAATGTCTATTTTGTATATATATTTTTATACGTATTTAGAGCATCTCAAGTGTATTTTGTATATATATTTCTATAGAAATCTGCATTATTTTATGTGTATTCGTATATATATTTTGAATCAAATTTACATTGTTTTATGTGTATTTTGCATATTTTTTTAATAAAAATTTACCTTATTGTATGTGCATTTTGTATATTAATTTTGCTACAAATTTAATTATTGAATGTGTATTTATGTATATGTATTTTTATAAAAATATGCCTTATTTTATCTGTATTTTGCATCTTTATTTTCATACAAATTTACATTATTTTATTGATATTTTGTGTATTTATTTTGATAGGATTTTATATTATTTTATGTGTATTTTGTATATATATTTTATACAAATGTACGTTATTTTATGTGTATTTGTTTTCATTTCATACAAATTTTCATTATTTTATTTGTATTTTATACATGTATTTAAAGACAAATTTAACTAATTATATGTGTATTTTGTATTTCAATTTTCATAAAAATAAAAAAAATATAAAAATTTTGTATATATTTTTATACAAATTTTCGTTATTTTATGTGTATTTTGTATATCTATTTTCGTACAAATATACGTTCTTTTATCTGAATTTTGTCTATTTATTTTGATACGAGTTTACATTATTTTAGATGTATTTGGTATATATATTTTTATACTTATATACATCATTTAAATGTATTTTGTATGTATATTTTTATAGAAATTTTCTCTATTTTATGTGAATTCGTATATATATTTTGATACAAATTTACATTATTGATGTGTATTTTGCATATCTATTTCAATACAAATTTACTTTATTGTAGGTGCATTTTGTATATTTATTTCAATACAAATTTAATTATTTCATGTGTATTTTTGCATATATATTTTTATGCATATATGCGTTATTATATGGGTATTTTCCATCTTTATTTTCATACAAATTTACATTATTTTATTAATATTCTGTTTATTTATTTTGATACGATTTTACATTATTCTGAGTATTTTCTATATATATTTTTATACATATTTTCATTATTTCATGTATATTTCGTCTATATATTTTATGGAAATTTACGTTATTTTATGTGTATTTTCATACAAACTTACATCATTATATGTGTATTTTGTATATGTATTTCAATACAAGTTTATGAAAATATATATACAAATACACATAAAATACCATGAATTTGTATAAAAATATATATTCAAAATAAATATTAAATAATGTAAATGCGTATAAAAATATATATACATAGTACATATAAAATAATGTAAATTCGTATCAATATAAATCAACAAAACACCAATAAAATAATATATATTTGAATGAAAATAAATTGACAAAATACCCATAATATAGCTAAAATTTATATTAAAATATATACAAAAATACATAGAAATAATTTGAGTTCGTATGAAAATAGATATACAAAATACACATAAAACTAGGTAAATTTCTTTTGAAATGTATATACAAAATACCCATAAAATATTGTAAATTTGTGTCAAAATATATAAACAAATACACATAAAATAACGTAAATTTGTATGAAAAATATATACGAAATACACATAGAATAATGTCAATTCGTATCAAAATGAATGAGCATAATATCAATAAAATAATGTAAATTTGTATGAAAATAAAGATGCAAAATACCCATAAAATAAAGCATCGAATAACTAAATTTGTATTAAAATTAATATATAACATGCGTATATAATTAGGTAAATTTCTATTGAAAAAATATGCAACACACGTTTACTCATACAAATTTATATTATTTTATTGGTATTTTGTTTATTTATTTTGATACGAATTACATGATTATATGTGTATTTTGTACATATTTTTTTATACGTACTTACATTATTTAATGTGTATTTTGTTTATATTTTCATACAAATCTACGTTATTATATGTGTATTTGTATAAATATTATGAATAATGTAAAATCGTATCAAAATAAATACACAGAATATCAATAAAATAATGTAAATTTGTATGAAAATAAAGATGCAAAATACCCTTAAAAAAGCATATTTTTATAAAAATATGTATAAAAAACTCACTTCAAATAATTAAATTTGTATTAAAATAAATATACAAAATGCACGTACAATATGGTAAATTTGTATTGAAATAGATATGCAAAACACACATAAAACAATATAAATTTATTTCAAAATATATACACGAATACATATAAAAAACGTAAATTTCTATAAAAATATATATAAAATATACATACAAAAATACAAAAAAATAATTTAAATTTGTATGAAAATAAACATACAAAATACACATAAAATTAGGTAAATTTGTATTGAAATTCATATACAAAATACACATAAAATAATGAAAATTTGAATAAAAATATATAAAAAAATACACTTTAAATAACGTAAATTTGTATAAAATATATATACAAAATACACATTGAATAATGCAAGTATGTATGAAAAAAATATATACAAAACACAAGTAGAATAGATTAAAATCGTATCAAAATAAATACACAGAATATTAATTAAATAATATAAATTTAAATGAAAATAAAGATGAAAAATACCCATAAAATAACGCATTTCTTATAATATATATATATATATATATATATATATATATATATATATATATATATATATATATATATATATATATATATATATATATATATATATATATATATATATATATATTTTTTTTTTTTTAGGTTGTTGCCTATTGCGCGGGTAGGCATCTTCCCGGTGGGGCCTGATGGTCGGCCCAAGGCTTCTTCCAGGTGGGGCCTGATGGTCGGCCCAGCCCGTTCTTGCGCAGGCGAGGGTTTATAGTGGCGCCATCTTGCATTGGCTCATGCTGCCCCACGGAACTCGTTCTTGATTCGCTTGGACGGCTTCCTCTAGAGTCCGGGTTGATGGGTGGTCTTCAGGACAGCATGTGGTAGTTTAAGTCACTCGGGGTGACTGAAAATCCGAGTGGTAGCGTGAGGATTCGAACCCACGTTGTCCTTCACGCGGCGAATGTGGGTCCAGTACGCTATCACTTCATATATATAGATATATATATCTATATATATATATATATATATATATATATATAGATATATATATATATATATATATATATATATATATATATATATATATATATATATATATATATATATATATATATATATATATATATATATATATATATATATATATATATATATATATATATATATATATATATATATATATATATATATATATATATATATATATATATATATATATATATATATATATATACATATATATATATATATATATATATATATATATATATATATATATATATATATATATATATATATATATATATATATATATATACCAAATTACACATAAAATATTTAAATTTGTATTGAAATAAATATACAAAATGCACATTCATTAAGGTAAATTTGTATTGAAATATATATGCAAAATACATATAAAACAATGTAAATTTGTTTCAAAATATATATACGAATACACAAAATAACGTAGATTTCTATAAAAATATTAATACAAAATACACATAAAATGAAGTAAATAAGTATAAGAAAATGTATGCAAAATACACATAAATTTGTATGAAAATATATATACAAATACACATAAAATAATATGAATTTGTATAAGATTTGTTTCAAAATATATACGAATACACACAATAAAATAACGTAAATTTTTATGAAAATGTATATACAAAATACACATAAAATAATTTAAATACGTAGAAAAATATATATACAAAATACACATAAAATAATGTAAATTCGTATCAAAATAAATATACAAAATTCCAATAGAAGAATGTATATTTGTAGGAAAATATATATACAAAATACAAATAAAATAAGTAAAATTTGTATAAAAATATATACAAAAATAGAAAAAATAATTTAAATTTGTTTGAAAATATATATGCAAAATACACATAAAATTAGGCAAATTTGTATTGAAATACATATAAAAAATTCACATAAAATAATGTAAATTTGTATGAAAATAAATAAACACATACTCATAAAATAACGTAAATTTGGATAAAATATATATACAAAATAAACATTAAATAATGTATATATGTATAAAAAAAAATATTTACAAAATACACATAGAATAATGTTAAATCGTATCAAAATAAATAAACAGAATATCAATAGAATAATGAAAATTTGTATGAAAATAAAGATGCAAAATACCCATATTATAACGCATATTTGCATAAAAATATATATACAAAAATACACATAAAATAATATAATTTGTATTAAAATAAATATACAAAATGCACATACAATAAAGTAAATTTGTATTGAAATAAATATGCAAAATACACATAAATAATGTCAATTTGTATCAAAAATATATATACGAATACACATAAAATATAGTAAATTTTTATGAAAATATGCATACACAATACATATAAAATGATGTAAATAAGTATAAAAATATATATGTATCAAATACACCTAAATAATGTAAATTCGGTTCAAAACAAATAAACAAAATTCCGATAAAAAACGTATATTTGTAGGAAAATAAATATACAAAATATACATAAAATAACGAAAATTTGTATAAAAATATATACAAAAAAAAATAATATCAATTTGTATGAAAATAGATATACAAAATACACATATAATTATTTAAATTTGTATTTAAATACATGTACAAAATACACATAAAATAATGTAAATTTGTATGAAATGAAAACAAATACACATAAATTAAGGTACATTTGTATAAAATATATATACAAAATACATATAGAATAATGTAAAATCGTATCAAAATAAGTACAGAGAATATCAATAAAATAATTTAAATTTGTATGAAAATAAAGATGCAAAATACCCATAAAATAAAGCTTTTTTTTTTAAATACATATACAAAAATACACATAAAATAATTAAATTTGTATTAAAATTAAAATACAAAATGCACATACAATAAGGTAAATTTGTATTGAAAAAAAATGCAAAATACACATAAAACAGTGTAAATTTGTTTCAAAATATATAAACGAATACACATAAAATAACGTAGATTTCTTTAGGAATATATATACAAAATACACATGAAATGATGTAAATACGTATAAAAATATATATACAAAATACATAATAAATAATGAAAACTCGCGTCAAAATAAATAAACAAAATATCAAAAAAAGAATGTGTATTTGTATGAAAATAGATATACAAAATACACATAAGATAACCTAAATTTGTATAAAACTATATACAAAAATACATAAAATTAATTTAAATTTGTATAAAAATAAATATACAAAATACACATAAAACTAGGTAAATTTGTATTTAAATACATATACAAAATACACATAAAATAATGTAAATTTGAATGAAAATACATAAACAAATACACTTAAAATAACGTAAATTTGTATAAAAAAAATATATACAAAACACAAATAGAATAATGTAAAATCTTATCAAAATAAATACAGAGAATATTAATAAAATAATGTAAATTTGTATGAAAATAAAGAAGCAAAAAATACATACGAAATACATATAAAATGATGTAAATAGTATAAAAATATATATACCAAATACACCTAAAATAATGTAATGTAATGTATTTAAATACAAATTAAACTAATTACATGTGTATTTTGTATATCTATTTTCATACAAATTGAAATTATTGTTGTGTTTTTTTTTTTTTTGTATATATTTTTATAAAAATTTTCGTTATTTTATATGTATTTTCTATATTTATTTTCCTACACATATACGTTCTTTTCTCGGAATTTTCTTTATTTATTTTGATACGAATTTACATTATTTTAGGTGTATTTGGTATATATATTTTTGTACTTTTTTACATCATTTTATATGTATTTTGTATGTATATTTTCATAGAAATTTACTGTATTCTATGTGTATTCGTATATATATTTTGATACAAATTTACATTATTTATGTGTATTTTGCATATCTATATCAATACAAATTTACTCTAATGTATGTGCATTTTGAATATTTATTTTAATACAAATTAAATTATTTTATGTGTATTTTTGTATATATATTTTTATGCAAATATGCGTTATTAGATGGGTATTTGGCGTCTTTAATTTCATACAAATTTACATTATTTTATTGATATTCTGTTAATTTATTTTGATACGATTTAACATTATTTTATGTGTATTTTGTATATATTTTTTTATACATATTTACATTATTAATGTTTATTTTGTATATATATTTTATCCAAATTTACGTTATTTTATGTGTATTTGTTTATATATTTTCATACAAATTTACATTATTTTATGTGTATTTTGTATATGTATTTCAATACAAATTTGCCTAATTTTATGTTTATTTTGCATATATACTTTCAAACAAATTTAAATTATTTTTTGAGTATTTTTGTATATATTTTTATACAAATTTTAGTTTTTTTTATTTTGTATATATATATTTTCCTAGAAATATACATTTTTTTATTGGAATTTTGTTTATCTATTTTGATACAAATTTACATTATTTTATGTGTATTTTCTATATATTTTTTTCTATGTATTTAAATTATTTTATGTGTATTTTGTATATACATTTTCATAAAAATATACGTTATTTTATTGTGTGTATTCGTATATATTTTGATACAAATTTCTTACAAATTCATTTTATTTTATGTGTATTTGTATATATATTTTCATACAAATCTATATTATTTTATGTGTATTTTTACATATATTTCATTACAAATTTACCTTATTTTATGTTTATTTTGTATATTTATTTCATTCAATTTTAAATTATTTTATGTGTATATTTGTATTTGTATTTAGGTTATTTTATGTGTATTTTCTATATATATTTTCATCCAAAATTACATTATATTATTGGTATTTTCTTAAATTAATTCGATACGAATTTAGATTATTTCATAGGTATTTTGTATAAATATTTTTATACTCATTTACATTATGTAATGTGTGTTTTGTATATATTTTTTATTGCAAATTTATTTTATGTGCATTTTTGTACATATATTTTTATAGAATTTTGCGTTATTTTATGTGTATTTTGTATATGTTTTCTCATAAAAATGTACATTATTTTATTGGTATTTTGTCTATTTATTTTGATACGAATTACATGATTATATGTGTATTTTGAACATATTTTTTTATACGTATTTACATTATTTAATGTGTATTTTATTTATATATTTTTATATAAAATTTACGTAATTATATGTGTATTTGTAAAAATATTTTGATACAAATTTACTTTATTTTATGTATTTTGTACATATATTTCAATTCAAATTAAGCTTATTTTGTGTGTATTTTTATCTATTTTCATACAAATATAATTACTTCTGTGTATTTTTGTATATAGTTTAATATAAATTTACGTTATTTTATGTGCATTTTGTATATTTATATTTATACAAATACACATTCTTTTATTGGTATATTGTTTATTTCTATTTATACGAATTTACATTATTTTATGTGTATTTTGTATACATTTTTTTATACGTATTTACTTAATTTGATGTGTATTTTGTATATGTATTTTTATAGAAATCTACGTTATTTTATGTGTATTCGTATATATATTTTGAAACAAATTTACACTATTTTATATGTATTTTGCATATCTATTTCAATACAAATTTACCTTATTGTATGTGCATTTTGTATATTTATTGTAATACAAATTCAAATATTTTATGTTTATTTTGGTATCTATAATTTTATAAAAAATGCGTTATTTTATAGGTATTTTGCATCTTAATTTTCTTACAAATTTACATTATTTTTTTTTAATATTCTGTGTATATATTTTGATACGATTTTACTTTATTCTATTTGTGTTTTCTATATATTTTTTTTATACATATTTACATTATTGAATGTGAATTTTGTATATATATTTTATACAAAATTACGTTATTTTATGTGTATTTTTTTATATTTTCATTCAAATTTACATTATTTTATGTGTATTTTGTATATGTATTTCAATACAAATTTTCCTAATTTTATGTGTATTTTGTATATTTATTTTCATACAAATTTAAATTATTTTTATGTATTTTTGTATATAGTTTTATACAAATTTAGGTTATCTTATGTGTATTTTGTATATCTATTTTCATACAAATACACATTCTTTTATTGATATTTTGTTTATTTATTTTGACTCGAATTTTCATTATTTAATGTGTATTTTGTATATATATTTTTATACGTATTTACATCATTTCATGTGTATTTTGTATATATATTCCTATTTTATTGATAATCTGCTCATTCATATCGATACGATTTGATATTATTCTATGTGTATTTTGTATATTATTTTCATACAAATTTACGTTATTTTATGTGTATTTGTTTATATATTTTGACACAAATTTACAATATCTTATGGGTATTTTGTATATATATTTCAAAAGAAATTTACCTAGTTTTATGCGTATTTTGTATATCTATTTTCATACAAACTCAAATTATTTCTTTGTATTTTTGTATATATTTTAATACAAATTGTAGTTGTGTTATGTGTATTTTGTAAATCTATTTTCTTTCAAATATATATTATTTTATTGGTGTTTTGTTGATTTATATTGATACGAATTTACATTATTTTATATGTACTTTGTATATATATTTTATACGCATTTACATAATTTAGTATTTATTTTGAATATATATTTTTATACAAATTCATGGTATTTTATGTGTATTTATATTAATATTTTCATATAAATTTACATTATTTTATGTGTATTTTGTAAATATATATCATTACAAATTTACCTTATTTTATGTTTATTTTGTATGTGTATTTTGTATATTTATATTTATACAAATACACATTCTTTTATTGGTGTTTTGTTTATTTATTTTGATTCGAATTTACATTATTTTATGTGTATTTTATATACATTTTTTTATACGTATTTACTTAGTTTTATGTGTATTTTGTATATATATTTTTTATAGAAATCTACGTTATTTTATGTGTATTCGTATATATATGTTGAAACAAATTTCCATTGTTTTATATGTATTTTTGCATATCTCTTTCAATACAAGTTTACCTTATTGTATGTGCATTTTGTATATTTATTTCAATACAAATTTAATTATTTCATGTGTTTTTTTGTAAATATATTTTTGTAAATATATATGTATTTTGGTATATATATATTTATAAGAAAAGTGCTATTTGATGGGAATTTTGCATCTTTATTTTCATACAAAATTACATTATTGTATTATTATTCGGTGTTATTATTTTGACACGATTTTACATTATTCTATTTGTTTTTTGTATATATAT